>NW_003852660.1:825858-844407 GCF_000181295.1 Otolemur garnettii | reverse complement strand
AGAAGCATGTATTCAATGTATTCAATACTAATGTGAAGCCAGTAGATAATACAATACATGCCCATATAAGAGAAAAACTCAAATCAATTCAAGGTGGAGGGGGCAAGGGGATGATGGGGGGAGAATGGGCGTGTTCCCTCTGATTGGGCACAATGTTAGGGTACATAGCACACCTCTGAGTGGAACACCATTTTAAGAGAGACTCTCCCTAACAAATGCAAACTCTGTAACCTACTTCTTTGTACTCTCAAATTAACCTGAAATAAAAAAAGTGAAAAGACTTGAACAAAGCAATATATGAAGAAGTTTAAAATGAACAGAAGCTATAGGTCAAATGTAAGGAAAATAGATTATGTTTAGTTAGCTTGACAATAATCACAACAAAAATTATGACATCTACTTAATAAAGTTAAAAATTACATGGAAAGCATCTTTCAGAATTGATGATTCAGTTAAATAATGGAGGGATGAAAAATATAAGAGACTCCCTGTGGAATAAACCAGTTTTATTTTAAAGAAATTCATGGAAAGGAGAAATTCAGAGGCAGTTAGCCTGAGGCACCAGAGCTAGAAGACATGAAGAGTTGCAGAGATTATGGAGAGTGGAGTCATTATGAAGACTTCAGACTCAGCTCATATACATACCTGCCAATTAGCTATGCAATTTATATAAATTCTATTGCAGTAAACCTATAGATGCACAGAAATAGTTTTTATAAAGATTTTTTAAGATGTGCAATATAAGAGTTCAAGTGTGTGGCTTATCTCATTTCATTATTCTTGCTGCCAGATTCACTTTATTTCTGCATTGAATGGTGACACCTTGGGTTATTGGGTTAGATTTTCCTTTGTAAATAACTCCAGCACTTTCCTCTGATAGGCAATTCAGATTATTACTTATGAGGGCCATCAAGCTGCAGATGCATTTAGCTGCATCAAAAATAAAACACCCATTGCCTTACAATTCACAATATGTCCAGAAAGCTTAAATATTTTATTGTGTGTAATATATTTTGTCACCGTAAGTCACTTTTGTAACGGACTGTGCAAAAAGTTATTAGATGGTTGCCAATATTTTCTCAAATTTGAATCTATCTGTACATCATTTGCCAGTTTTTAAGACCACATCACATCAAGAATTGCTATAAGATGTATAAGAATAGAAGTGCATTGAATGTTATCGATAGCTGAAATGAAACATGTCTATAAAGCTGGGCTTTTGTTATCAGCTTATAACCACACATGAAGTATAACTATACCAATCTTATCTATCACCATAATGAAATTCATTTCATTCTTTATCTGAAGATCAAATGATGAGAAAATAAAAAGCAGAGGAAAGTTATTTCAATGTTTACGTGGGAATAAGATAGAGCTCCCACACTTAATGTCAGTGGTAACTGCTGGGGTTGATTTCAGCCCCTATACAGAGGTGAAGAATGTACAGTTTGTAGTCCAAGAGAATAATCAATGCAATCACTGTATGTATTAGAATTCTGCTGGTGCTGTAAGAAATTGAAAGGAGAGTAGTTTAAAACAACACAGATTTGTTATCTTATAGTTCTGAAAGTCTGAAGTTTGCAATGAGGCTTAAGAGGCTACAATCAGCGAGCTGACAAAGCTGTGTTTCTTCTCTAGTCCCCCAAATAAGATCTTTTTTCTTTTTCCTTGACTCTCCTGGTTTCTAGAAGGCACCTACATTTTGTGGTCAATGGTCTTTTCCTCCTAAGATCACTCCAGCTTCTGCTTCCATCCTCACATCTCAGCTTGTCTCCTTTCCACAGGACTCTGTGATTACCAATACTTTGCCATATTAAAAGCCCAGATTTTGTGTTCTCAAGTAGTTTAACAGTCAAGCTGGATATGATGACCTTGATAAATAATTCAGTGACTTTAATTAACCATAGTTAATGAGCATAGAATGTTAAAGGAGTAAATTTGAGGAACAAACTCATCTGTTTGGCTCAGGGAATGTTTCTTGGAGGACGCAACAGAGCAGTGAAGTGTAGAACAGTGAGTGGTAAAGGGATCAGTTAAATTGCTTATGGTGTGAGGGAAAAGGAAGAGCCACACATGGCTCAGCGCCCATAGCACAGTGGTTACAGTGCCAGCCTCATACACCGAGGGTGGCAGGTTCAAACCCGGCCCAGGCCAGCTAAACAACTGCAATAAAAAATAGCTGGGTGTTGTGGTGGGTGCCTGTAATTCCAGCTACTTGGGAGGCTGAGGTAAGAGAATCACTTAAGCCTGGAAGTTTCAGAATGCTGTGAGCTGTGATGACACAGCACTCTACCAAGGGCAATATAGTGAGACTCTATCTCAAATAAAAAAAATAAAAAAGACTGACACATGAATTCAAGCACCTAACTGGCTTTGGTGGCTAATGGCTTTGGACTACATCTGCCCCTACAGGCCTTGCCCCTTCTCATTCACTCTCCTTCACTTCCTTCAGCCAATCACTGACTTCTCACTCACCTTCAACTGAATGGGCTGACATTATAACCATATACGTCTGCTCACAGCTCCTTTACCTTTCCTGCATTTTTGCAAAATCAAGAACATGTTGATTTATCCAAATTTTGACATTTCTATACCTGCAGCTGAGTGAAGCAGGAGAAACATCCACGTGTACAATGACTGGTCTCACTTACAATGACTGGTCTCACTTTCAATTCATAACCTTGAATCTTAACTGGGCTCCTAAACTACCTGAACATCCTAATACAGTCTCCTGACCTAGTTACTCCCTCATTTCCCTAGGCAACTCCACGTCCCCACAAATTTTCACAATCTCTTTTAATCCGTAGTGTAAGTCCACTTGTGAACAACCTGGGTTTCAACTGGATGGTCCATTTTCACAACAGATTTTTTTTCAACCGAACACAAATGTAAAATACAGTAACATATAGTTAAATAAAATAATCACAGGAAGTGAAACTAGGTAGGGCCGACTTTTCCTATGCAGGAATTCTACAGGGCTGGCTGAGGAACTTGAGCATGTGAGGATTTGCGTACATGTTGGGGTCCCGAAACTGATTCCCCTGCCTGTCAAGGGACTTCCTGTCTGGTTCACTTGTCAAATCACCACCGACTGCCCATTCCTAATGAATAATTCTACGTTCTGTCTCAAAGTGAAAATCAATTTGTTGGAAAAGAACTTCTACAATCTTCCCCCATCTCATCTGTTCACTTATTTAACCATACATCATTATGGCTAAAATTTTTAAGAATCATAATCTCTCCTTTGTTTTCTCTTAAGTATTTATAAACTGCACTTCTAGTCCGATCTTCCACCTTGTACACCAGTTCCCATGTTTTTTTCAACTCCTCACCGACATAATTTCAGTCATTCTGCTAATTTTCTCTCTCTTGCACTGAAAACTTCTTTCTCTCTGAAGGAACATTCCCATTGAACATACAAGCTTGTTGTTATTTCTTTACCTTAAATAAACAACAACAACAACAAAGAAACCCTCTCTTACTATTGCCCTCCAGTGATTGGCTCATTGTTCTGCCTTCTTTTATGATAATATTTATCAAAAGAATATAATATTCCTTTCTCTCAAATCTCCCTTAAACTTCTCTCAAATAAGGTTTTAGTTTCTATGCTCTGGTGAAACTGCTTGTGTAAAAAGGCTGCTAATAATAGCTCACACTAATAGAACACTATGTTCCGGGTGTTTTATAAAGGTACTTTATATGACTATTTAGCAGTGAATCTAACCCTCATGACACTGTGGAAGGTCCCTAGTAAGAAGCTAAGTGGGAATAAAATCCAGGCAGACACTGCTAATGTGTGCATTCTTAGCCAGTATCTTGTATCTGTGGTCCCTAACCCCTGGGACCACAAATTGGGTCTGTTAGGAACTGACCACACAACAGAAGGTGAACAGCCAGCAGGTAACCAAAACTCCGTCTGTATTTAGAGCCATCCCATCATTCCCATCACTGCCTGACTCCCACGCCCTGTCACATCCGTGGTAGTGTTAGTTCTCATATGAGCACGAGCCCTACTGCAAACTGCTCATGGGAGGGATCCAGGTTGCACACTTCATATGCAAATCGAATGTCCGATGATCTGACGTAGAACTGAGGTCATAGTGGGACCATCTAGTTGCAGTAAAACAAGCTCAGGGCTCCCACTGTTTCTGCACTATATTTAGTTATATAATTATTTCATTATATATTCCAATGTAATAGTAATAAAATAGAGTGCACAATAATTGTTCAGGCTTGAATCATCCTGAAACCATCTCCCTTCCCACCCTCCCCCCATCATCTGTGGAAAAGTTGTCTTTCATGAAACTGGTCCCTGGTGCCAAAACAATTGGGAACGACTGCACTATAACGCCTCTCTAACTCCCAATTCACTTCCACATTGCTGTCTTTCATTTTCAATTCTTGTTCCTCATCTTCTTTAATGTATAAGCTTCAAGTTAAAAATGGTTAAGTTTTCCTTTAACAGGTTTTCTTCAATTGGCTTCTGGGACCTCACATTTCTCTGAGTTTTCCTCTGACTTCATTGCTTATAGTTGCCTAGAGGAGCAGGGAAGGTAAACAAATAAAAAATATCTGGTTCTTTGCTCTTAAGGATGTGATATTTAGCTATGGAGAAGGTACACTGGTGAGCAAGTAATCATTCTACAAAGTTTTAAGAGGAACAAATTTGAAGTGCCGTGGCACTTAGAAGTTGCTAACTATCCTGTGAAATTGTATATATTTTCAAGAGAAGTGGTACTTATGCTAAATTTTCGAATATAAATAGAAGGATGTCAGATTGAGAAGTGAGCATAAGATTGTTCCAAGTGGATTGAAAGCACATGGGAATAGCGAAACCTGCGAATGCTTGAGAAATAATATAAGAAGCAAAATGTGGTTACTGTCACCTCCCACCCAATGTTTTTATTTGATTCTGAATCAGTATACCTGAGAATTAGATTAGATAACTCAGAGAAACAGTAACATGAAGTACTGGTAATTTTGACCACTTTTCAGCCACATAAACATGAGAATCCTTCAGAAAACTTTTAATAAGTATCACTACCTAGCCCTTACCCTTAGAATGAGTCTGATTTCCTTTTTATGTAATGAGAATTGACATTTTAGAAAGCTCCCGGTGTGAGTCCAACGTGTAGCCAGAGTTGAGAACCACTGGGGCACAACATATGCAGTGTTGGGAAGGATGAACTGGAAACCAAGTCTGGAGGCCAAGTCGAGGCTAGATTGTAATGGTCTTTTAGGCTGTGTGCTGGAGTTTGGGTTTTATCATACGAAGATAGAAAGGGCAAGTAAGGTTTTGTGCAAGATCTTGATGTGATCAAATCAGTGTTCTCAGAACAGAAATAGCTTTTGAGAATACCATGAGTTGGGAAATGAAATATTGTTGCAATAATGTAGGTATAAGTTGATGACATAAACCTCTTGTTTTAATTCTCCCTGTACTTAGGATAGTGTCCGGAAAGATTGTTTGCTAGATGCTAAAGAAGGGTGATATTTAGGACGGTAAATGCAAAGGATTTGTTGATTGGATGCACTATTGAAGAAGGTTCAAGACTTCTAGTTTGTTTCGATATAAAAGTCTTAGGATATGTTTTATTCTGTCTTGAATTTAAATTTGTAAATTCTTGAATAAGTCTGGAAACAAGTGAGCAGAGTTAAGGCAAAATATCTGTGCAGTTTTAAGCAATCCATTTGCTTTGAAGGAGCAAGATTGCCTTTGTGTTAAATGTGTCTCTGCAAAGTCATGCACAATCAGAACTTGAAAAGGTCAAGTAAGTCGTTCCATGGCCTATCGGAGGCTTTTTTAAAATAAAAGAAGGACGAATATTTCAGGGAGAAGCAAAGTCAAAGAAAAGAAAGAGAGAGAGAGACTTGGCATCCATAGCTCAGTGGCTAGGACACTAGCCACATACTCTGGGGCTGGTGGGCTTAAATCCAGCCCTGGCCTGCTAAAAACAACAATGACAAAAACAGCTGTGTATTGTGGCAGGTGCTTGTAGTCCCAGCTACTTGGGAGGCTGAGGCAAGAGAATCGCTTAAGCCCAAGAGTTTGAGGTTGCTGTGAGCTGTGACGCCACTGGCACTCTACTGAGGATGACAAAGTGAGACTTGATCTCAAAAAAAAAAAAAAATGAAAGAAAGAGAAGAAAGAGAGAAAGAGAGAAAAGAAAAGAGAGAGGAAGAAAGAAACAACTTTTCTGTCAATGGTTAATATAGCTTATTCCACCCTGGCCTTCTTAGAGTTTCTAAAAGAGACCCAATATTCCCATCTCAGGGCCTTTATACTCTGTGTTCTTATCCAGATTTCCACACGATTCTCTCTCTTTTTTCTCATATTTCTGCTCACATCTCCCCCCCCCCCAGAGAAATATTTTATCTCTCCGATGCTCCACCCCACCTTGTCAGTGACTTCATCTTTTCTCTGCATTTTTCCCCTTCACAAGACCTATCACTGCCTGTAATGAATGAATTATTTCTAGAAAGAAAAACACCACAGGCAAGGAATGAATTATTCATGGCAGGAATGATGGAAGGAAGGCAGAAAAGCATCTTAACAGGAAAGTTTGTCTCGTGAAAGATGACTATTTCTACCTTTTGTCCAAAAGTCCATGATGAAGTGTGGTTATTATTGAAGGTGTTTACTCTCCATAGTGTGAAAACAGACAATAAAAAAGCAAGAGAAATCTGGAATAATTTGAGCATATTGGTTCTGTAATGAATAAAAGTTAAAATGTTAGAAGTTAAGTTTTCAGAGCTTTCATGCCCTCAAACTATAGACAGTTCTGACAGAATCACAAGTACATTGCCATTTCTAGTTCCTGGACATTTCTTCTGTGAGAGCTGCTAGAATTCAGGTCACTGTGGGAGACAGACTTTCTGAAGGGATAGAAAATGCAAATCTCCTTGAAATCAAGAGTCATCTCTATAGAGCTTGTTGTAGTATCCCACGGCACTAGGATCGTGTGAATTTAATCAATAATTTTTTCATTCATTCATGAAGATATTTTCCAAGGACTATGTATGTACCAGGCACATCACTAGACCCTGGAAATGAGGGGTAAACATAACAGACATGTTTATTGCCCTCATAAACCTTAAAGTTTACCAGAGGCAGATAGTTAAAAAATTACTAAAGAAGGGTGGTACCTGTGGCTCAAAGGAGTAGGGCGCCAGCCCCATATGCTGGAGGTGGTGGGTTCAAACCCAGACCCAGCCAAAAACTGCAAAAAGAAAAAAATTACTAAAGAAGCTTCTAAAAGCAGCAGGCAAATTTTCTGGATACAAATAAGTATAAAAAAGTTATTTTTAGGCTTGGCACCTGTAGCTCAGCAGCCACATACACAAGGGCTGGCGGGTTCAAACCTGGACAAACAACAATGACACTACCAAGAGTGACATACTGAGACTCTGTCTCCAAAAAAAAAAATGTTATTTTTAAAAAGTGTCTGAAGATCATAATAAAACAAATCAAATTGTTCCAACATTTTCACTCTAAGTCTGAAGTAGAAATAGAATGAGGATCAGGAAAGGATAAAATAATAATGTCAACTAATGTATATTTGAGTTATGAAATGTTCTTAGGACAAATGCTTACTAAAAATATTAGCAGGAAATATATATATATATCTTTTAATTTTAATCTTTCTGTTGGTCAGTATTTCAATAAATACTTAATGAGAAACGCCTTACGAGTGATTTAGCTCGTAAAAATAGAAGTTTGTTTTAAGATACCATATTTGTTTGAATGATTTACTTCTTTTAAACCTTTTCTTGTTTTTCCCTATCTTTGAGGACAATTTCATTAGCATTCACACTGTTTTTGTCTATAGAGGCTTAAACTCCTGTGAAATAATGGTGCTCAAATTACTTAAATGTGTATTCATTTTCCTTTGCAGCTCTACTAATGGCTTTATTATATACACATAAATATTTATATTTTATTTCAATTTCAGTGAATGAAAATATTTAGAGGGAGAAAAAGGGATGCTCATTTAAGCTTGATGAAAAGTGCACCGGGAAAAAATTTTAAAAACTATTTGCATGATTTAAGATATCAGACAAATGGATTTCCAAATGCTGGTACCGAGGGAGCCGAGAATAACACTGCCATCCTAGAAAACTAAATTTATGAGTATGCAGCTCACAGGTGAAGCCACAGAAGAAAGAAGAGTCTGTGCTGGGGAAAATGCTGACAGATGGCAAATTTGCTGATCCCTTTCTCTCATAATGAAGCAGGACGCTCAGCTAGAGTTGCAAGCCAGATATTAATGCATTTTCCATTGATTAAGGCCAATAAGGTTTTATTGCTGTAGTGGGTAATGTTTCTAGCTGCTGTAAGACAGCAGACAACTTATTCAAATATTAAATTAGATTATTAAAGATAAAGTAACATTGCCAGAAAAACAAAATTAAAATAAATCCACAAATAGTGCAATATTTAATAATAAAAAAAGGCCTATGTTGAAGATAGTTAAAAGACAAAGGCTTTTATTTATACTCTAGGGTAAGTCTTTGTAATAAATACATCTTATATATGAGCATATATAAATATACAAAATGAGATAAGTATATATTTTTTACACACCACACACATGCATACATACACAAACTTATACAGTAAGAAGTTTTAGTGGGTCAGCTATTCAGATCTATTTCATACACTCTACATAATGTATATTTTGCTGGTTACTAAGCTATTGTTTCTCAGACTGAACCCACCCTTCCGTACGCTCCTTTGCAATGCTGGGTTTGAGAGTCTGCAATATAAATTTGTGCTTTTCAGCAGTCTCCCCAATGAACTAGACCAATAAATCAAGTCTAGAGGAAGACGGGGAAGCTAGGGACTTACTCCTTCCGTTTTCATATCCAGTCACCCTACCAATAATCTTTTCTTCTGCAGCAGCAAGAACATTGCCCTCTCGCAGCAGCATCCAAGTCCAGCTTTCAGTTTTTCTAATACCTGTACTTGGAGGTCTCAGTGCAGCCTCTGTTGAAATACTCCAACTCAGAGGTGTGTTTCCCTGTTCACTAGGGTCCCTCCTGAAACTCAATGGTCCCACACCAGCTGAGTAGCATCCCATATCAGAAATCTGCCTTTCAGCTCCAGAGAGTTTCTTACCAAAGCTCTGCTCTAGCCTCTGTCACCATATCTGAGTGTGACTGCTGCTTCCAGCTTCCTCTGGCATGACACATCTTTCTGTCTTTGAAGATGCTAAGTTAACAATTTTGTTACAAGTCAACAGTTTTTCAATATGAAATTATTCTTTTAAAGATAATTAGTAAAATCTATTTCTTATCACTGAACTAAGAGAATATAAAATTGATACAGTTTCCCCTCTTCTCAGCACTGGACAAGGACCCCCATTTTGGAGGCCTATGTAAGCTCAACCCCTTTCTCTGGGCCCAAGTGGCATCCCACCCTAGTTGCCATTCCAGGAGTGGAGAACACACCATAGACAAGATTGCATACCTACACAAGGAAAGTTTTAAAATTAACTTCTCTTCTCAAACCTCTGGTGCCAAACAGTTGTAACATTCTATCTCCCCAGCCTCCCACAAGGAGGAAAGAGCACATAACCCCCTAAACAGAGGGTCCACATGGGCTGAAGGTTTTGACATTTTTTTCTTTCCCTTATCTATCAATAAAATCTGTCCTTTTGCTTACTCACATCATCTACTAATTCATTCTTTCAATCTGAGACCAGGAACTTAGCAGTGGAAGAGATTCTGGCTATGCTAGAAGGATGGCAATGCACTTCTATTGCCTATATAGAAAAATCAAATTTTTATTAACGTTCTACTGTTATGTGAGAACGTCCAGCTAGTTTTTTAATAATGATAGCAAAGGAAATTATCGATGAAATGAATGTTACTAGTGAAGAGTGGTCTACATTAATCCCTAAGTGCTTCTGGGAAATAAAACATGAAAACTCAAATTCATTGGTCCTACTGCCTTTGCTAAGCTTCCATCTTCCAACTGAGGCCTCTGCTTACATCTCCATTTGCAATTTTGTGTCAAAATTTATCTGAACATTCGTGGCTGATTTATCTCACATTATTTACCGTCCTATCTTTCCTTCTTGTTTAGTCCATTAATTACTATGTTATTTCCTCATGTCACCTTTTTCCTCCCAAAATTATCAACCCTGAAATGTTCCGTGATTCCTACCCCCACCTCAGATCCGAATTCCCATTTTACTCTATTCTCAAAGTTGTTTGGTTGTGACATCTGCAAAGTCAATTATGTGATAAGCAAAATAGATCCTTTACAGAATATTTTCTACACCTGCTTGCCTTCATTAAAAAAAAAAAAAAATAGACCTATACTTAATGATGCTACTCCATAGCTGATTTCTTTATTGGAGGGTGCTCAGCAACTCAGTTCAGTTGCTCTCCTGTCTCCCCATTTCTGGATGAGGTAGCTTTCTCTGTGCTCCTGTGCACTGTTTTGTATAATTACATGCCCTGTACAGCATCAAGTCTGGGACAGTTTCATATCCTTATTTCTGAAAGCCACTTCCTGACAGATCAGGACACTTCCACTCATGCATTGCAGGTAACTGGTTTGCACAGCTATGCACTGACCTTTCCTTCCCTCCTCACTTCCAGCCCTTCCTGGTTCTTGCCTGCATTATTATTGCCACCAATTTGGGGCTGCTCCAATTCATTCTCCAGTCTTTACTGAATCGATGTTTTCTTCCTAAAAATGCACAACTTTACTTGTCACTTAGATGTTTAGAATCCTTCAGGGCATCTTCCGTGTAAACTCCAGGTTCCTAAGCTTTCGTTATCTCCCCAGCTCATTTCTCACAAACCTACCTTCATATTTGACATGGAATTCTAGTTCCAATACTACTTAAATGGTTTAAATTAAAAGTATGTTTTCATTTATATTTCTTTTTTTTTTTTTTTAGACAGAGTCTCACTATGTCACCCTCAGTAGAGTGTCATGGTGTCACAGCTCACAGCAGCCTCAAACTCTTGGGCTTAAGTGATTCTCTTGCCTCAGCCTCCTGAGTAGCTGGGACTATAGGCACTGCCACAACACCCAGCTATTTTTTGGTTGCAGTTGTCATTGTCGTTCAGCTTTCCTGGGCCAGGCTCAAATCTGCCACCTTTGGTGTATGTGGCTGGCACCCTACTCACTGAGCTACGGGCACTGAGCCATCTATTTCTTCAAGATATATTTTTTTGGCTCAAGTATCAGAAGTGCTTCTCTCTTTTAATGAATACCTCCCCTCTATTATTTTGCTGGTTGTTTTATGCAGCTGTGGGATTCATCTTTAGTAGAATTTTCCTATTTCCTCTATTGTGGATTAGGTAACTCTGTATGCTTCTACATGCTATCATGCATAACTATATCTGATTTGTTATTCTGTTTTGTCTTCATGTAACACTGTAATTCCCTCATGGGAAAAGGTTTAAATTCAAATATGTATCTCTAGTGACCAGGAGTCAATAAAAAGGAAGATTAACAAAAAATGCAAAATGAAGAATGAATAAGTAAATTAAGCATATAAATAAGGATAAATGAAATATATATCAGCGAATCCAGGTAAACACCTTCATAGGAATTTCAAACAGCTGAGAAGGCTACAAAAATTTTTATTATAAAAATTCAAATTCTATCACTGGTATTAGGTAACAAAGAATAGTCAAAAGTTATGAATGAAAGTATAGTTGATTGTTAAACTTATTGGGAAAAAATGTTCAGCCAGATTTATTTATTCAAACAAAATCGGATATTTTCAAAGTTAGATTAATTATTTCATACCAACAGTATGGGGTGGGCAGAATATTCACACATTTCTGGTAAGAGTGTAAGTAGGTACAAACTTATGGTAAATTTTTTCAGTGTCTGTAAAAATCACAGATATTTATATCTTTTTTGCAAAGTTATTTTACTTACGAAATTTTGTTCTGCAGATAGGTCCTTTCAGGTGTAAAATGCCTAATTTAATAATATATAAGACTGGAATATTTAGAAAACATAGTTTCTTAAACAAAAGGAAGGTATAGAATGAAATGGTGATAGTACACTATAGACTACTTTGAAGTTATAAACTATGGCTAAGCCTTTTGTAAACTAAGGGAAAATTATCTACTTGATACTTAATACATTAAAAGGAAAGTGCAGAAGAATGTATAAACTATTCCATCTTTTTATTGTTTGGGAATTAATAGCTTGATTATAGGAATGGCACCAATCATTAATACTTTCCTTATTTGTGCCTGATACAATATAACCTTGCCACTCTTTCCACAAAGAAGTAGAATCTATTTTTCTACTCTTTAATGGCTTGCTTTGGCCAATAGGATGTGACAGATGTGAAAGTGTACCACTTTTGATGTCTGTCTTTGTGGAGACTTGAGTGTTTCTGTTCTCTTTCTTGGAATCCTGCCATTGCCATGTAAGGACATATAGGTCCAGTCACCCCTGTGCCTAGCTGGCAATCCAAACATCAGACATGTAAATCAGGCTGTTCTAGGCAGGCAGCCTTGATCAAGCTATCAGCTGTCCCAAATACATGAGCAAGAGCCCATTTGAGTCACATTAGGGAGGCCCAGAGCAGAAACAGTCTAATGGCTTGTAGACTTGCAAATTATTTTATGTCACTGAGTTTTGAAGTGATTTTCTGTGCATAATAAATAAAAAATATTGGAAAGGGAAGAGGATATTTGAATTTTTTTTCCTGTAAGCATAGGATATGCCTGAAAATATATACAGACAATGAGTAACGTTGAAAGGGTGGAGAAAGTAGTCTGAAGAATTTTCATTGTATATACTTTCAGAGTTTGAGCAGAAACATGTATCATATATTAAAAAAAATTAAAATTATTTATCTAAATTATCAAAGAATAATAAAGCAAAAAAGAGATAAAGAACAGAGACTCTGGCGTCAGATAGACCTGATTTTATTATGTTCCACCAAATAATTAATTTTGTGACTTTGGACAAGTTATTGAACTGTTTTTTGAGATGGCAAAAGAGCTAATATGTCATTTGTTGTTTTATGAGGATTAATAGGTGTTGAAAGTAGTTAGGGGATTTTGTAAGGAGGAAAATATTTTAATGACATCAGGAAGATAGTTTACTGGAACAGCCTATTACGTGCACAGGTCATCAAGGCTCTGTATCAGTGAGAAAGAGAAGAGAATAGAGTGGAAAAGTGTGAACAAAGTTAATTTACTCCATGGTCACTGATTCTGCTTCTGCTCCTTAAACTTTTGGTTATCTAAAAATTATATGAATTAATAGCTGTAATGTTGAGATCAAAATATTTTGTTCCTCATATGTATACAATAATTAACTCAAAACGGATGAAAATCTCAAATGTAAGACCTGAAACCACAGAAATTCTAGAAGAAAATGTAAAATAAACTCTTGTGGATATTGCTCTAGGCCAAGCATTGATGAGAAAAAGCAAATACAGTAACAACAAAGAAGAAACAAATGAAAGAAATGGAATTTAATTACATTAAAAACTTCTGTATAGCAAAGGAAAAAATCAACAGACTACATAGCCCTAAAGAACGGGAGAAAATATTTACAAACTATACATTTGAAAATGACTATTATTCAGAATCTATAAAAACTCTGGCAAATCAGCAAGAAAAAACAAGTAACCCCATTATAAAGTGAACAAAAGACATAGTTTTTTGGTTTTTTGTTTTTTTTTAAAGAAGCTACACATAGGGCCAATAGACATATGAAGAAATGTTCAACATCACAAGGAATCATGAGCATCAAAATTTAAACCACAAATGAGATTCTACCTACCCCTGTCAGAACGGCCATTATTTATTATTTATTATGGTTTTTGGCTGGGGCTGGGTTTGAATGCGCCATCCCCAGCATATGGGATAGGTGCTCTACCCCTTTGAGCCACAGGAGCTGCATCATTTATTTATTTATTTTTTAAACAGAGTCTCATTATGTCTCCTGGGTAGAGTGCCGTGGAGTCACAGCTCACAGCAACGTCAAACTCTTGGGCTTATGGAATTCTCTTGCCTCTGCCCTCCAAGGAGCTGGAACTGCAGGCCCCCGCCACAACGCCTGGGTATTTTTTTTGTTGTAGTTGTCGTTGTTTAGCAGGCCCAGGCTGGGTTCAAACCCTTTAGCCCCAGTGTACGTGGCCAATGCCCTACCCACTGAACTACAGGCACTGAGCCAGAATGGCTATTATAATAAATTTAAAAACAATAGGTATGTGGATATAGTGAAAAGGGCACTCTTGTACACTGTTGGTGGGAATGTAAATTAGTACAACTTTTATGGACACAGTTTGGCAATTCCTCAGAGATCCAAAAGTAGACCTACCATTCAATCTAGCAATCCTAGTTTTGGGTATATATTCAAAGGAAAATAAGTCATTACATCAAAAAGACATCTGCAACCAAAAGTTTATTGCAACACAATTTGCAATTTCAAAGATATGGAAGCAACTTAAGTGCCTATCAACTGAGGAGTGAATAAAAGACATGTGACATATGTATATACCATGGAGTACTATTCAGATGCAAAAAGAATGAAATAATGTTTTTTGCAGCAATTCAGATAGAACTAGGGACCATTATCCTAAGTGAAGTATGTATCTGGGGTCAGTAGCTCATGCCTATGATCCCAGCTCTTTGGGAGGCCAGGACTGGAGAATCCTTGAGCCCAGAAGTTTGAAACGCCAGTAAACTATGACCCTGCTAGTGCATTCTAACCCGGGTAACAGAGCAGGACTTTGACTCAAAACAAACAACAACAACAACAACAACAACAACAAAACAACCCCACACACACATATCAAAACAACTAAGTGAAGTATCTCAGGAATGGTAAAACAATTACCATATGTCCTCATAAGTGGCAAGTACATAAGGTACATAATGGACCTATGGGATCATAGACACACAATGTGATCATAGACACAATGTATAATAGACATTGACTAAGAAGTGGGCAGGCTATGAAAGAGATGAGGGATAAAAAATTACCTCTCATATAGTGTATGTTACTCTGGTGACAGCTACACTAAAAGCCGTGTCTTCAGCAAAATACAATTTATCCATGTAACAAAAACACAATTATAAGAGGGATTTTACCTAACAACCACAATCAGTGCAACCTAATTCTTGGTGTTGTCAATGAATCCCAAACAAAGAGAAAGAAAAACACTTGGACACCCTAAATCTATTGAAATGAAATAAAATACATTAAAATTAAATTTAAAAAATGAAGATAAAAACAAAAACATAAGGAACTTTTAAAAGTAAAAATCCTTTATTTTTAGAAAGAGTAAAATTCAAAATTTGAACTATTTCCTTAAATTTGAATAAGAGAGCATACAAATTTTTGCGTATATTCAATAAGTAAAGGAAAATAAGTATCACTGTCCATTTTCAAGTATTTCTTCTATTTTGTCATTTATTTCTCCCATAATTTGGCCAGTAACTGTCAGCCCAAGAGCCAGGTCACCGGCTGGGGCCTATCTAACTGTCGAGAGAGAGATAGGAATAGAGCATATTCTGTCTTTTAATAACTGAACTGTGTATAAGGAAGCTTAGAGGGGCTAAGTGAAAAAGAATTGGCATCATCAGCCATTGGCTCCTCTGTGAGGCAGAGTACCCACAAATTATCAAAAGTTGCCTCTCACATAAAAAACTGAGGATGGACGAAAAGGAGCAAAGTCCTTGCACACATTGCCAGATGGGAGCTTAATGTCCTCCACTACTATTGCAAAGTGGGCTGTCAGTCATTCCCATAATAGGGATTACTTGCATCAGGTGGCAAGTAAATATACACATTTATTTTTCTTTAATCGTGTCTTTTTATGAAATCTCTATTGACAAATTGCTGAAAAGAAGACTTCTGTAGAATCCTTATTGAAAAGCCCTAGTGGCTAAAATATGAACATGATACCATAACGATTATGAAGGTGAAGAGAACACTTGATTCATCTAAATGTTGCCATTCTGTATGAACATTTGCAGATATTTTTTGTTATGTGTTTAAAATTAAAACAATGAGAGATCTAAGATGCAATCTTTTGCCTGGTTTGTACATATTTGAATACATATATAAAGTATTTTATTGAAGTTGTCTAATGTCTTTAAAATTGATATCTATTCTTTAAAAATTAATCTTTGCTTTGAAATAAAATTGAGCAAAGAATAATTATTACTGAAACTGTATATCAATTTCATAATGCATTGGAAAACATATCTTCTTAGGGAACATGTTGAAAGAAGTTACTTTTTATGTTTTTTACAAGATTTATCTTGTTTTTGTGTTACTACAAGTCAAAATGTGAAAGAAATAACATATAATTTATCCCTGAATAATATGGTTTGAATTGATTTGGTATTCTCATATAGATATTTTTTCAATAATTATATTGGAAAATTGGAGATTTTCAAAATTTGAAAAAATTCACAGATGAGCTGCATAGTCTGCAAATATTTAAAAAATTAAGACAATGTTATGTCATGAATATATAAAATATATGTATATACTAGTTTATTTTATCATTTACTACCATAAAATAAGCACAAATTATTTATAAAGTTAAAATTTATCAACATGCATGAACCCAACAATTAGCAACAGTATTTGGTGACATTAACAATTGTGAAAAATGTAAACAAACAAAGAATCAGTATTAAATAGAAACTGAATATAATTGTCATCCATATTATACTACTGTGTTAATTCTATTGCTGCCTTCTGTTGCTACTGTGATGAGCTCAAATGTTTGGAGTATCTGCTTAAAACACTGTAGGATGCCAATCATCTCCATGTGAATAACTTATCTGTCTAATAAATTGTGAATTACAGTATAAAGTGATCTCTCTCAGTTCTTGTGTATTTTTCATTGTGTTTAGACCTTGAATAGCACAACAGGATCCATGCTAAGTACAGCTGACTAGTGACGCTGGAAGTACTTCCGAGAAGCAGAGAAAAGTCATGACATTACAAGAAAAAATTGAATTGCTTGATGTGTACTATAGATTGAGGTCTGCCCCTGCAGTTGCCCACCATTCAAAATAAATAAATCCAGTATAAGGACCATTGTAAAAACAAGGAAAGGAACTCCACAAAGCTATGGCTGCAGCTATACTAGAAGGCGTGAAAGCTTTGAACTTTTTATAAAAACTCTTTTCATCTCTAACTAAAAACTCAGCTCTTACGTGGGTGCAGAATTGCTAAAAGAAATGCTTTCCTAGAGATGCTAATGTTATTTGAGAAGAAGTGAAGTCATTAAATGGCAACTTAAAGCAAAGGGATGGTGAAGGATCTAAAGCAAAAGAATTTAATACCAGCAAACAATGATTTGGGAATTTAAGAAGGTGGTTTGGCTAAAAAGTATCAGATAACCAAAATAGTTGCTTCTGCTGACCAAGAGACAGTAGATGAGTTTTCAAACGCCATTAAGAAAATCACTGAGGAAAAAGGGTATCTGCCCAAATTGGTCTGCAATGCAGACACAGATGTCCTATTCCAGAGAAAAATGGCGCAAAGGACATTTAATACTAAGGAAGACAAGTGAGAAAAAGGATTTAAAGCAGGAAGGGATAATTAACTTTACCATTTTGTGCAAATGGTGTCAGATCAGGACTGCCCTTGTCTAAAGATGCTAACTCCAATCTTTAAAGGGAAAACCTAAACACCAGCTGCCAGTCTTTAGTTGTACAGTAAGATTTGGACAAAGTGAACCTCTTTTTTTAGATTGGTTCTATCCATGTTTCGTCCATAACGTCAGGAGTATTTGTCAGTGAAGAACAGCTTTCTGAAGTTCTTTTAATGTCCTTATCACCAGCCTCCCCCATCCCAGAGTCTCACAAGTTCAACATTGAAGGCATTGAAGTGGTATATTAACCACCAAATACAATGTCTCTAATTTAGCCTCTGTATCAGGAAGTCATAAGAACTTTTAAGACTCATAACACATAGTACACTATGGAAAGGAGTGTCAAGGCTATGAAAAAGAGCCCCAATACAGAGAACATCATGAAAGTCTGGGGAGTTTCCACCACTGTTGATGCTATCACTGTTATAGAAAGACTTATGAAAGTCATCAAGCCCAAGACAATACATTCTTGCTGGAGAAATCTGTGACCAGTTGTTGTACATGACTTCCCAGGATTTACTACAGAGCCAAACAAGGAAATCATAAAAGATTGTGGATATGGCAAAAAGAAAATGTGGAGAGTGTAGGATTTCATGATTTGGAATGTAGAGAAATTCAAGAGCTAATAGGCACCACAGCAGAGGAATTAGCAGAAGATGACTTGGTGGAGGTGAATGCTTTCAAACCAGTCCCAGAGGATGGGGAAGATGTAGAAAAAGTACTTCCAGGAAACAAATTGACTTAGTCACTCTGGAAGAAGGGCTCAGTTTAAGATTTTTTTTATTTCAAAATATTTCAAGGGTACAAATGCTTTTGCTTACATGTATCAATTTTGTTATGCTTGGGTCAGTGTTATAAGTGTGACCATCACACAGTGTTCATTCTACTCATTAAGTAGGTTTTTGCCTATCCCCTCCTTCAAGACCCCCCC
>NW_003852660.1:818522-825358 GCF_000181295.1 Otolemur garnettii | reverse complement strand
GAGCCCAACACATTTTGTTAATCCACTCATGAACTGATGGGCACTTGGCTTGATGCCACATCCTTGTAATTATGAAACATGCTGCAATAAACATTCATGCTCACACGTCTTTTGGATAAAAATAACTTCTTTTTCTTTGAGTAAATGATTGGAAGTGAAATTGCTGGATCAAACTGTACATCTACTTCAGGGCACTGAGGAATCCCCATACTATTACACAGAGACTGTACTAATTTGCAGCCTCACCAACAGTGTACAAGCATAAGTGTTCTTTTCTCTTTGCATATTGTTTTGAGCTTTTTCGTGTTAGCCATTCTAACTGCAGTAAGAGGCTATCTCACTGTGGTTTTAATTCACATTTCAGCATTTTTTTTCATATGTTTATTGGCCATTTGTCTATCTTGTTTTGAAAAGCTTCTGTTTATGTTTTTTGTCCATTTTCTGATGGGGTTATTTGTTTTTTCTCTTGCTGATTGGCTTGAGTTCCTTGTAGATTCAGATTATTAGATCTTAATTGGATGTATACCTTGTGAATATTTTTTCCAGTTCTGTAGGCTGTCTGTTTGCTCTGTTGATTATTTCATTAGCTTTGAAGAACCTTTTGAATTTCATCAAGTTCCATTTATTTATTTTTGTTGTTTCTGTGATTGCTGTTGGTGTTTTCTTAACAAGTTATTTGCCTAGGCCAATATCCAAAAGAGTTTATTGAACATCTTTTCCTAGAGTTCTTATGATTTCATCCCTTACATTTAAGTCTTTAATCCATCCTGAATTAATTTTTGTGAGTAGTGAGAGATATAGATCCTTTTTCATTATTTGCATGTGGCTACCCGGTTTTCTAATACCATTTATTGAACAGGTTTTCTTTTCCCCAGTGTATGTTGTCTGCTTTGTCAAATATCAGTTTGTATGTGGATGGCTTTATAATTGGGTTCTTTGTTCTGTTCCATTGGTCTACCTTGCTTGTTTTGTGCCAATACAACACTATTTTAATAACTATAGCCTTGTAGTATAATTTGAAGTTTAGTAATGTGATGCTGCTAGATTTTTTATTTTTGCTTCAGATTTTTTTAACTATTCAGACTCTTTTCTGGTTCCAAAGGAAATATATAGTTACTATTTCTAGGACTGTAAAATGATGGGGATTGGTATTTTTATTGCATTGAGTTTGTAAATTATTTTTGGGTAGTATGGACATTTTAACAATGTTGACTACTGATCCATGAGCATTATATATTTTTCCATTCATCTGTGTTGTCTGTTATTTCTTCCCTTAGCATTTTGTAGTTCTCTTTCAGTGGTCTGTTATTTGAACTCTCAACTTGACTGTTATTGGTAGTAATGCTATGAGTTGTGTACAATGATTTTGTAACCTGAGACATGGCTGAATTTATTTATCAATTCCTAGATTGTCTTAGTGAAGTTTTGGGGCTCACTAGATATAAGATCATATTGTCAGTAAGGAGTTTTAGTTTGAGTTTTTCTTTCTCCATTTGGATACCCTTTATTTCCTTCTCTTGCCTGATTGATTTGACTAGAACTTTTAGAATTACATTGAATTAAAGTAGTGGCAGTGGGTACCCTTGTCTTGTTCAAGTTCTTAGTGGGAAAGCCTTTGAGTTTTCCCTGTCAGTATGATGTTGGCTGTGGGTTTCTCACATATGACTTTTATAACATTGAGATATGTTCTTTTTATACCTAATTTGCTGAGGTGTTTTTGTCATCAATGGATGTTGAATTTTGTTGAATCCTTTTACTTCTTTTAAGACCCTTCTGTGATATGGGCACTGACACTAAAGAAAATGGTGGCACAAGAAGGATTGGTATGCACAATAACATTTGTAGAGAACTGAAAAAGCAAGAAAGTAATAGGAAAATTATGATGTATTCCTACACTATTATGACTGATGTGCCTGCCTCTTCTGTCTTCCTTCCCAACTCTTTACCTCTGACACCTTTGAGACACATTCCATCATCTTTTTCCCATCATGGGAAGAAGATCAACCCATCATCTTCTCCCTCTTCGCCAGCTTACTCTATATGAAGATGAGATGGAGAAGATGTATATGATTAGCCATTTTCACTTAATGTATAACAAGTATATATTGTCTTTTTATGATTTGCTTAATAATATTTTCCTTTCTCTGACACATTTTATTGTGAGACTACAGTATACGGTATAAACAATAAACAAAATATGTGTCTAATGACTATACATCACTAAGGCTTCTGGTCAACAGAAGTAAAGATTTGAAGGAGTCAAAAGTTACAAGTGGATTTCTGATTGTGGAAGGGAAGGGAGAGGAGTCAGCCCACCTAAATCTTGTATTCTTCAAGGGTTAACTTTACACTTTATTTTCATCACCTTTATGTCAACTTGCACAGCTCTCGTGATTTCCTTTTGAAATATGTTCCAGATTTTAATTATTTCTTCTATATATTTTTAAATTTTGGAAGTTCTAGTTTTTAAATATGCCTGCTCATTTAAAAATAGTCACTTTTTGTTTACATTTTCAAAATCTTATTTTATTTCCTTAAGCATATTATGTACATCTAGCAAGTATAAAAAATTATAATACGTGAAACCTTTTGACTTAATTCAGCTGTTCATAACTTCCCCATTTACACATATTGCCTTGTTTCTTTCTTTCTTTCTTTTGTTTTTTTTTAAAGAATCTTCATCTTTTGTTTTTATTTATTTATTTTTTGCAGTTTTTAGCCGTGGCTGGGTTTGAACCCGCCACCTCCAGCATATGGGACCAGTGCCCTACCCTTTTGAGCCACAGGTGCCGCCCACCTTGTTTCTTTATATATTTTTTATTATTTTAACGTGATTTAATTTGGGAATTTTTTTCCCATGAAGTCCTATAAGGTCTTCTTGAAACTAGGAAGTGTAGTCTTTATTCCAGGTGGCAATTTGTGTCTAGGTAACAATTGAAAGTTTTATTGAAATGGAATGAAAGAGAGAATGGCTCTTCATTCATTTATTCATATGTGGATATGTATTTGCTTAATAATCCTTTCAATAAATTCTTCTTTAGTGCCTGGCCGTGCTAAGACACCATGCTAGAAACTGATCCTTTTTCTATTTGGGTTAAGAACTCAAGATAATGGTTATTTTCTTCCTTTTTTGATATTTTCTATTACGTCTCTGTTATTCCTTAGAAAAAACTTAGAAATATTCTAAAGAAATAAATGGTTAAAAACATTTTATTCATTTATAATTAAAATCAATTTTAATTAATTATAAAAATTTGTGGTATTAACTTTTATAAATTATGGAAAATATAAATTTAGTTTGTTTTGCACATTTTTGTATTATATATTCTACTTTGTAATCTATTAACTTCTTCAGATCCATGAAATTCATCTTCATGTCTAGAAAGTTTTTTTAATTTTAATATTTTTAACATAATGACAACAAACTAGTTTTAAAAGTATAAATGAATCCTCCTCCCTTCTGTTCTGTCTCCTCCCCCTTCCACTTCAAATTCAATTGCATTTTTCTCTTATAAGGGGGTGTAGTTGTTTGTCTATTGGTTTCATATTAGTATTGCATACATTAGATATTTGCTTTTCCATTTTTGGACTACATTATTAAGAAGAATGTTCTTCAACTCTATCCAGGTTAATACAAAAGATGTAAAGTCTCTATCTTTTTTAATACATGAATCATATTCCATGCATTCATTTTTAATATCACTCTGTGAGACAAAATTATTCTTCTCGTGTTACATATTAAAAAAAACTCAAAACTTAATTATTTTTTGTAAATTCACACGTGTATGTTCAGCATCAACGTCCATGATTTTTTTTTTTTTTCAGAAAATGATGCATGCCACATCACTAATGACCATGTAATACGTGACTGGCATTGGGCTATCAAAGAAAAATAGGAAAGCATGTCTATCTTGATGACATTACAATCTAGGGAAAAAAAGTGATTATTTATATTGAAATGTGGTAGCCTATACTAGAAATATAAACAAATCACAGAATTTAAAGAAGGGATAATTCAGAGTTGTAGTTAAGGAAAAGAAATTAAGAACAAGAGACTAGTATAGAGTTTTCAAGGAATTCAGAATTGCTGAGAACCCTCCTTATTATATATGCCAGTCACATGGATATTATTCACTTATGAGGAAAATTATTTTGAAGTTCAAAGAAGAAATTATTTACTCCTATCTATTAAAAACTAATAAAAAAGGCTGTAAACATTCCAGTATGTCTTTGTGTCTGAAGGACCAAGATATATAATTCAACAAGTTCTTATAGTAATACTTTTACATCCATCTAGCATGCACTTGGTAATTTGCAGAATTTACCTAACTTGAAATAAAGTCTGATTGCAACTTATCATCCATTCTCATGTATTCATTAATATTAATATAAATCTGTAAGGCTATCATTGACAAATCACTTCAAATCATATCTCTTTCATATGCACTTTCTCCCCTGCTGTGACCAATTTCTACCCTCCCTAATCGCTCAATATTCACTTTTTGAGATACATTTTGGTAATTTATTATCCTATGCAGAACTTACTTTTCCTCAGTTGACATATATTTTTCCCTTTTGAATGTGTGCCATTTCCCTTCTTGACTTTAGAAAATTCAAACCTGAGTGTTATGAAAAATGAATAAGAATTCATTATATTTTCATTCTTTTTTGAAAATATTCAGACTTCCAGAAAGGTTACAAAAATAATACAAAGAATTTCCATATAAATCTCTGAGATTGCCCCAAAGTTAACATTTCACTATGTTTGCTTTATTGTTTTGTTCTTTCTCTTCTCCTTCATTGTGTAAGCTTCTATGTGTGTGTGCTTTTATATTGGAGATGTGTGAGAGTAAGTTGCAGAGCTGATGTGATATTTCTACAGAAAAATATTCTCCTCTATAACTTTAATTCAATTTTTCAATTTTCAAAGTAGGAAAGTAATATTGATACAATATTAATGCCTAATCTATAGGTATTCAAATTTTGTAATTGTTCTAATAATATCTTTTATGGAAAGAGAAAGAAGATTCTCTGGTTCAGAATCCAATTCAAATCAAGATTATGTTTACTTTTTATTCTCTTTAGTATCCTTGCTCTCGAATCAGGAGTCTTTTTTTGCCTTTTATGTCTTGACTTTATTGAAGATCACAGGCCAGTTGATAAAAGCTTCCTTTATTTGCATTGGTGTGGTGTCTCCTCCTAATTAAGGCATTGCATTTTAGGCAGGAAGCACAAAACTGACCATGTGTTATTATCAGTGTATAATATCAGAAACCATGAAATGCCAGTCAGATATCATAGTCTTTTATTTATATTATGGATAGAGCAACATTCACCCAACCTCCAGAAATATGAATAATAATTAGATTAAATTAGTATAAATCAGGAGATCCACTCTTAGCATAATCCTAGTTTTAATTTGACATTGAATTTTTAATTTTCATTTGGTTTCCTAAGGAGTAATTTTTCCAAATTTGCATTTTGTGATTCCTACCTAAAATGCAATGCCTTTCTCCACACTTTTGAAACTGGGCAGAAATATATATATGTTTTATGGAGCATATGTTTTTTGTAGAGTAAAATATTTTGAGAACTGTAAATATATTGGACATAGACATGAAAGATGGAGATGGGGAATTATAAGGACAAAATTAAGCTAATCTATGTGATATAATATTTGCTTTAATTACTATTAATATAGAATCATGGTATTAGTTTTTGAATCAATAGTTCGCAAGGAAAGAGATCATGCTGATGTAACTGAAAGAAGTGTTATCTTATTTATTTTGATTCTCAGTGAGTGGATGTGGTGTTTTATTGAAAAATGACCACTTACC
Organism: Otolemur garnettii; assembly: GCF_000181295.1. Taxonomy (NCBI): domain Eukaryota; kingdom Metazoa; phylum Chordata; class Mammalia; order Primates; family Galagidae; genus Otolemur; species Otolemur garnettii. Next base: position 819,521 of record NW_003852660.1, on the reverse strand, counting down.
TACTGTAAAAATATTATTTGAGATAAATAGACTAGTGAAATTCTAAAATTGTGAAATAGGTTCACTTTTTAATCTTTCAGTTATTAAGGGGCTCTTTGAAGATCACAGACAGCATAGTATTGCTGAAGGCGTTATAGTTGGCTCTTTTATAAATAATCAACTCATTGCAGACAATAAAAATTTATGCCAGGATAATCATAAACCCTACAAGCTTCTCATATATTTTGGTAGATAGGCTTATAGGAATTTCAGATAATTTTTATCCTTCTCTTAATATTCAAAGCTATCACTAATATATGTTCGGTGATGACATTCTATCTTTCTTTCAATAATGTTGATTGTTTTGGTTATTTTTACAGTTTACATATATATTTATTTTATCAATATCTCAGAGATCAAATAAATCTTCAAGCAGTCTTCCCTGACTAAATCTGTGCTAATCACTCTCCTGTATTGATTTTACTGCCAATGCCCTGCTCTCCACTTACCTCATACACATACAAACAATTGGTTGTCAAGTCTTACAATAAGTCTGTAAGTACATTTAAATTCATTCCCTATTTTATATTTTCTGTGCTTGGATTTAAGATTTCATACTAATTGTAATGGAGTATAGTAGTCACTGATCTCCCTGTCTTTGCTGGGTTCTTCTTTCAAGCCACTCAAATTTTTCCAAACACAATTAAAAGTATTTCATCTTCTTGTCCACACACTTCTTGAAATCTCCACTAAATATCAAACAACTTACTAGCCCTTTCTTCAAGAAGAAATATTTGGTGAAGTGTATAACAAATGGGCCCTGGAAAATAATGTGAGTTGCCTGTTTATGTTGCCTTTAGCAAGTTTTTAAAACTCTGAAATCCTTGCTTTTCTTATTTGTACTACAACCTACAAGATGGCTATGAAGATATCAGGTGATTTATTTAAAGTACTCAGAACACTGCCAGATGTATCCCATTCCCTCACTCACCATGTCCTTCCTCAGCCCGACAGTTCACA
>NW_003852660.1:787652-817866 GCF_000181295.1 Otolemur garnettii | reverse complement strand
TCTTGAGATACTCCCTCCATGGACCTTCTTTTTTCTTTGTGTTTCACTTTTCATAATTTCTGTTGCTCTAGCTCTATGTATCTCCAATATACCTTCAAGTTCACAGATTCTTTACTCTATTGAGTGGCTAATGAGCTGTTTAAGGCATTTTTCTTATCTGCTATCATAAGTTTTTATTTCTTACCATTTGATTTCTTTCTTATAGTTTTTATCTCTATATTAAAAAAAATCCAATCCGATTATGCATATTGTACACCAGAACCCTTAACGTAGCAGTCATAGTTATATTAATTCACTGATGTAGAATCTGAATGATATATGCCCATTGTCCTCTTGAGCGTTTTGTCTCTTTACTGTGTTTTTGCTTGCCATTGAAATCGGGGCATTGTATGTAGTTTGGAGGCCTAGATTAACAGTATGATACCTGGAAACAGCCCACTCTTACTTCTTTTGGAGCCTTAAGGTGGGGCTCACAAGGATGAGCCAATCCAGTAAGGAATTGAGCTGGGTTTAAAATTTGTTTATGCTTTTTTTGTCCATAGCATAGGATAGGCTTTGAATATCCTTATTTGTAGGTGAACACAGGTTTGGCAGTGGGTTTTCTCAATGTGTATTTTGACTGACTTTTTCAATGTTTTTTTCCTGCTTCCTCTCAGAGAGGATATCTCTCCATGTTCTTGCCATTCTCCTTGCAGTACACAATTTGTTAGCTGGTAATCTGGGCAGAGGATATTCTCTGTTATTCTGATTAAGCTCTAGTATTATAAGTGGGGACTTCTCATAGCATTGTTTTATTCCTAAAAGTAGACCTGGGCTGGGACATATTCCTGCCCCAGCTCCAAGAGCAAATTCTTTTGCCCTCTACTCATTCCTTAGATGCAGTGTGTTTTCATTGATTGCCTACGGGTGGTAGTATTTATTGACTTTCCCCAGAAGTTGATGGACTTAATTTGTAGAAGATATATATATATTTTAGCCAGTATGCCAAACATATAAAGATTTAGGCTTCATATAGCAGCTGCTATTCTTAGCTATACCTGGAGCATGAGGCCTAGATTCCTTTTGCATAAAAGCTGTGAGATGTTTAATGTTTGTTTTTTTAAGCCCTAAGTTTTGGGGGTAATTTGGTACCTAGTATTGGATCTCAATAAATGTTATTTACTCGCTACTATCATATAGTCAGGAAATTTAGATTCCTTCTTAAGGAGACCTCCTTAGGGGATTTGCCTAAGAAAATACTTTTAAGAGCCAAGCTAGAATTAGGAGTTAATTATCAGAATCTGAGATGGGTGCTTTTTTCTACCATGCTATACTACCACTGATTATTCATTTGTTTCTTAATGAACATAAATCCACTGGTTAATGTACGTCTACTATCATTTTAAGTTTGTGTGTTTGTGAATAGCCTCCAAATCAACCATGTTCAAAAATAATCTTTCTCTTCTCTGAGCAAAAAATAATCTTTCTCGTCTCTGAGCAATATTTACCATGAGGTGATATTCTGCTTAAAACTCAAGGGAGATCCACTGTGCGCATAGAAAAATAGGAGTCTGTCTTAAAGGGAAGTTGTCAGTGATTCTATGACCTCCAAATAATGAAAGGGGGATTTCTGTGAATTTATCAATGCCAACTAATGTAGTCTGTTTAAATAATAAAATGCAACCAGTACAATTAAGAGAAGCTAAAGTAAAAGGTTTATGAGAGGATATACTGAAAGGGTAAACTTAGCATAATTTGAAAATTGTAAACTACAACTTCTTAAGTGTACATTCAACATGAGGAGATAAAGCTTGAAGATGTTTTTACTTAGGGTGGACTCACTGTTATAAAAACAAACATAAAATCTTAGTTTCTTGCCATAAGTAAGGCTTCTTTCTCTCTCTCATCACAGACGATCAGCACACGAATGCCTCACTGGAGTAGGGGGTTCTGGTGCGGGCTGCTCCATGAAGGTGTCAGGAATTGAGTGTCTTTGTACCTGTGTCCCCACTATGTTTAAAGGGTGGAATTCTTTGTGTCTGGTTAGCAGGCAAGTGAGAGTCAGACTTCGTGAACGTAAACATGCTCTCACCACCCTAACCCAGAGGTGACACTCACCAGTTCTATTTTCATTCCCTTCTGATTTTTCTAGGGAATAAGATCTAACAGAAGTACAAGATACAATAAACGTTGGTAGAAAAAGTAACCAGTGTGCCAAACATGTATATCATTATAATTCTATTAATTTTGCAACTTTTTTTCTCAAAAAGAACTCAATGCAACCTGAGCAAGAGTGAGATGCTATCGCTACTAAAAATAGAAAAATTAGCTGGACGCAGTGGCATGGGCCTGTAGTCCCCGCTTCTGGGAAGGCTAAGCCAAGAGGATGGCTTGAACCCAGGAATTTGAGGTTGCAGTGAGCTATGAGGACATCTCTGAACTCTAGCTCTGGTGATAGAGTGACACACTATCTCAAAATATTTTGGAAAGGAATTTATAAGGAAATGAATGGGAGAATATAGTGACTTACAAAGTGTAACAGATTAGCTACATCATATCTGTAATACTGGCATTAGTTCTTCTTCAAATATTTGATATAATTCTTAACTGTTTCATATAATTTGATATAATTTACCAGCAAATTATCAGGGATCAAGTTGCCGATCAGGCTTTTATTTTCTCAACTTAATTTTAAAAAGAATTATAGAATTATTCAGTAATTATAATCGTACTAGATATATTTTATAAATATCACTTATCTCAGATAATATTGTTCAAATTTGAATACTTTTTTATTTCTTCTTTTTATGTCAGCTACTAGGAGGTGTTAAAACATCTATGATTGTAGATTTGTTTATTTCCTCCTTTGGTTTTGTTAAGTTTTACTTCATGTTTTGCAACTTTGTTAATAGATGCATATATGTGAATGATTATTGGGAATTTTGGATAAATAATACTGTCTTAATTATAAAATGTTGCTGTTTGTCCCTGCCAATCACTGTTGTTTTCAAATTTATTTTGTTTGATCTTAATGTAGCCATATAAGCCCATGTTCTCCTATTTGCCAGCATATAAATACTGTTGAAAATATGATTTTGGCTTTTACCATGCAGTTCCAAAAATCAAGTTTTAGCAATGATTAAACCAAACCGAGCAGAGTAGAATACAACAAATATTAAATTACAGCCCAGTGGAAACTAGAGGTCTTGGAAAATGTAGATGCCAATTCCAATAAAAAGTGTATGTTTTGTCTCTATAGCTGTCCCTGGAATGAATGTACAGTTGATTAAAAGCAATTGCCTTCTAAATCTCGTACTGAGTGAAGATTAAAATAACACACTTTGCAATCAATAAAGTAGTTAAGAACTTTTATTTAACTACCAAATAAATGAAATTTCAGTTTTGTTAAAGGAATCATTTAACAAATGATTTTCCAGTATCAGAAGCATTATTTTTGCTTATTTAAATTATTTCAAATTGACCCCGCGTATCATGTTGATTTCTATTTAATTCATTTTATGACTACATATGAAATTAACTGACTATATTGATGGCTTCAGACTCCACAAGAAAATTAATTGGGAGATATTTTAATGTTTAAAACATGGCTGTTCAAATTCATACAATCTGTATTCTTAGGTAAATTAAAAAGTACCTCAATTCACCTTTAAATTCTACAAGACTTTTTTCTTCTTAAATCCTCTGTAACACTATTATTTACCACCACTTATTACCCATCACAATAGAAACTTATTTCATAGGACTTCCATGTTATGTATTTCATAGTGTGTATCCAAAAGAATGAAAAACACTAAAGTTTTCTCCAGGGCTGACATTTTGAAAATGTCATAGTATATAAGGAAATAATGAAAACCCATATTACATGGCAGAACATTCTGACCTTTTGGCTCAGAAATTGATAAGAGTTCTTGGGAAAGCTCTGTAAAGAAACTCTGAAGTAAAATTCAGTTACTAATAAGTAATTGAAGATTTCAAAGGTCAAAGCTCTAGCAACAATTTTGTCTACAAGATAGGGCATAAAATAAATTTATTTTTTCAATTATCAATTTCCCCCAATGTTATTTCAGAAGCAACAGATTTGTGTGGAATGTCTTTTTTTGAGGCATCTTTGGATATTGATTATTAAAGTATGATCTTTTTTTTAAAAGAAGGTTTATTTACATGTACTTGGCACTCAATTCAATTGCAATTGATAAGATTTGACATATATATATATACTTGTGAAGTCACCATCCGAGTCAGAGTAGTGAATGTGCTCAGCACACCAAGACTCTCCATTGTAATCCATTCCTTCTCACTACATCCCCAAACAATAATTGATCTGCCTTCTTTTACTGTAGATTATTTCACAATTTCAGGAGTTTCATGAAGATTAAAACATATATATAGCATTCTTATTTATCTGGCTTTTCTCAGTCAACAAAATTAGTTTTAGATTCATTTTTGTAGTTATGCACATCAATAGATCATTACTATTTACTGTTGAAAAATATTTTGTACATATGTATATACATAAATATATATAATATATGTAACACAATTGCTCCTCTATTCACCTATGATGGGAAATTCATTTGTTTCTGTGTATTGAAAGTAACCAAGTTTTGTAAATATTTGCATATACATGAAATAGCTGGATAAGACAGTAGGTACCTGTTTAATTTTTATGAAACTGTCAAATGGTTTTCTGAACCTGTTGTATCATTTTACATTTCTACTGCCAATATAGGAAAGGTCAATTCTTCCATGTTCTTGCCAGGATTGGGGGTATCTAGTCTACTAATTTAGCTTTTCTAAGAGATGTGCAGTGGGATCTCATTTTGTTAATAAAAATCGTGTTACCTGAGCAGCGATTCTCAACCTGGGGGTGGCGACCCCTTTGGAACAATGAAAATATATTGCGCATTAGGAAGATTGAGAACCCTGCAAGGACTAATGAGGAGCAGCTTTTCATGTGTTCATTTAGCAGCTATATGTTAATTTTGAAGTGTTTGCCCATTTCGCGGTGGGTTGTTCATTTCTTTTATCATTGAATTTGGAGAAATATTTATTTACTTATTTATTTTTCTTTAATATGAGATCTCACTCACCTTGACGATCCTCCAGTCTCAGCTTCCAGAATAGGTTCAACTATAGGTGTGTGCCACTGTGCCCAGATGAATTGAAGTGATTATTAGATTGTTTTTATTGAAGTCCTTTATGGTATATATGTTTGTAAATACATGCAATATATTTTTCCCAAATATTACCTTCCAGATTGACTTGTCTTTTTAGTCACTTGACAGTGCTTTGTTAAAATCAGAAAATTTTAACATCAGTGAACTCTGTCATTTAAAAATACAAATTGTTTTTTGGTATTCTATTTATCCCTAAAATCTTTGCCTAGTTAAAGATTTCTATAAAAGTCTAGAAATTTTATAGTCTCGCATTTTTACCTGTAGGCCATTTAAGTTAATTATTACATGTGGTATGACTGAGATTGTATGATTGCGTGTGGTAAATTGCAAGGCTAATTTAAAGTTTTGAATGTGGCATGTGCCTTTTCAATAGTTCTTCAATATTTTTTGAAAAGAGTATCCTTTTGCAACCAAATTTCCTTTGCAACTTTGTAAAAATGTCTGTTCTCCATATGTGTAGCTCTCTAATCTCTTCCATTCATCTATGTGTCTACGTTTACATCATCATTGCACTGTCTGGTTACTATAACTCTCTGCGTCTTTTAGCTCTCTTACTAACTGGATATATATTTGATGGTCCCACTTGATATGGTTTAATTTATCATTTTATAAGGGGTTTTATATTGGGTTTATCAGAATATACGCCATCTTAAGTAGAGGAGGATATGTATTTGCAAAAGTTATATCTTCCAAATATATTGACTATTTTATCATTAGAAAATGCTCTTTAGCTCTAGTACAGTTTTTTCTTTTAAAATCTATTTGTCTGGTGTTAGTACAGTCCCCTTCAGCACTCTTTCAATTGCTCTTAACCAGGGTTTAGCTTCTGCAACTGGCACTTGGCAGGTAGCACAAGAAACGCTGAAGACCTACTCCTCCGGAGAATAAAACTCTTCCCTGGGAAAGGGGTAGAAGAATGATGATGGAGCCCTATGATTTTGGTTGCTGTAGTCTCAAGTTGAGTTTCTGCTTTGCTGAGATGGAGAGGAGGGAGGGAGTGGCGTAGGTTCAAGTATTATATTGTGATTTTTTACTACCGGATCTCTGTAGGTTCCCTTGAATAGATTTTTTTCTTTTGCTTTGTGTTCTTAGAATCATTTTCAGAAGCTTTAAATGGTTGGGTTTTTTAAAAAATAATTTTTGTTAATTTCCCCTAGGGAGTGGGTCCCCGGAGTTCCTTATGTTGCCCTGGCCATAGTCAATCTTTGTAGTTTTATTTTATACTGAAGGCTTTTATTTTTTTAAAAAAATAAAAAGTGAAAGGGAAAACATGCACAGGGATTAAAACTTGGTACTTACATGGATTTCAGTTATATTATTTTCTTTTTTGTTGTATGTTTTAAATATTGTATGGTTTTAATAACAAAGGACACATTTCTGAGAGAGTATATATCGCTTAAACTGTCATAGGACTGGCTGACCTGTTTTGCATCTTCATTTATTGCATAAGATAGACCATTGTTTGACAATGTTGCTTCAATTATTAATCAAAAATAGGTTTCATTTACACATAATGAATCACTATCCCCACTCACATAAGCCCTTCCTCACTCAGTCATGTTTCCCATTATCTACTCAACCCACTCCACAATTAGGAATGTATGTTTTTTATTATGAGGACCTGGACTACTTTTCCAGACACATCTTTCATTGCTGTTCGCACAGCTTCCATATGGAATATTAACATTCCGTGCGCACATGCCACACTTTCATGTCTATCTATGGTTTGTATTTTCCCTCTCATTGAAATTCTTACTCTTCATACTCTATCTGAAAAAAAAAATAGTAACAGTGTTCTAGGATGAGTTCAAATATTACTTTCATTGTGAATAAAATGAATAGCTAGAAATCTCTGATCTTCTCTGTCAGGCGAATGGCACATCATTGCAAATTTAAGATACTATCTTTGCAAAGAAAGTGAGAAAGTATGGTCTCCTCATGAAGACATGAAGTGCATGAGAATGAGTGGAGTCAACCCCAAATTGCAATGTCATAGCCAGTTTCTGGATATTTCTGACAAATAGCTTATTTTCTTTCCTCTAGAACACTCAGGTTCCCACGAGGCTTTCCTCAACACTCCCCTCGGTAACCCTCTCCCGTCACTTGCCACAGTTCATACACGTTTCTCTCTCCTCTGCTTACGGATAATGTTCTTTGTAATACCGAATCACAGTCTACAATGCTGAATTCATATTTTGTTCATTTCGACATTTGTAAAAGTGAGAGTATGTAACGGATTTAATAAATCATGAAATTATTGAGGTTATTCTTCTTTAGTTTTTGTTGTCTTCCACACCAAGAGTCATGAAAAAAATATATTCTCAAAAAATATTTATAGAATCCTCAGACTTTATGATTATTTTAATAGATAAATAATATAGGAAGTTTAGTTATTTATTCTCACAGTGTGGCAGCTTCTATCATGTTATTTAATTGAATTGAAAATGATTCCGCAGAGACTAATAAAATATTAAGACAGGATACACGCATATAGAATCCAGTGGAAATCAGGCATTGCATTTTACCTGCAGTTTTTCAAACAAGACTTGAAATTTTATAAAAAGGAATCAAATTCACAAGGGTATATATGAGTAATACAAAACAAGGATAGCAGTTAAAATATTGAATCAAATAAATATTTTACTTGATTCTTCATGTATTATCTATGACAAACATGAAATTTTTATTTTTGACCCTTGAGTTCAACGTTTCAACGTTTTGCTTTTCCTTTAATCTTTAACAAAAGATTATTTTAAAAAGTTGTACTAGCAAAACATGGCATAATGAATATAACAAACCATTCCTTTCAAGGAACACTTTTCTAATAATTACCCTGATGCGATCTGATGTGGCGTCTCCATGTGTGGTCATCTTGCTGCCATAGTTCTGGGATTAATTGATTATAATAACCACAAAAAAATTGATGTTCATTCCTTTTGGTCAAAGGCAAAATATGAACCTGTGTCAAGTCATTTGAGGATTTTCCTTTTATAAATCTCTTGTTTTAAAAATGAACTCTGAGTACTTCCATTTAAGTTTCTTGAATATCAATAAACCTCAATGCTGAAAATGTGCATAAAGGGATTTTTTTGAGCATATTATGGACCCAGAGAGAAATTCATAGTTTCCTTCTTAGTGAAATACCTTGCCTCCCACATTTATTTTTCTACCTCTTTCTTCTTTTCTTCACAAGTAACTCTAGCACAAAATCGAAATTGCTGATATATTTCAAGCAACTTTATAATTTTCAGAGAAAGAGAAATAAATTATGTATGCTTTCTTTAAAAATGTAGTCTTAACATAGACCAGCACTACCAGTATGATTTATTATATATAATGCCGATGTCAATATTTGATATTGCATGTGAAATGTGCATGGATGCTGAATTGTGCATGTGTTAAGGCAGAGTGAAGTAAGATGAAGCAGGGTTATTCACATCATTTAAACACATGCTACATTGTATGTGTATATAAAAAGACTAAGGTAGTCATGTTTACTTAAATGGCAACAATTTAGAACAATGTAGTTATTTCACTTCTTTTCTTTTATCATTTCTCCTTATAATTTTTCATACAGAATTCAAATATTATTTAAAAGATGATATAATTTAAAGTAATGTAAACATGAGACTCTCTTCTTTTACATGGAGTATCAAATGTGCTCATGTCTTGTTTTTCAAAAGTAAAACACGATTGATATTCATTCTACACACCTTTATAAGCAAATAAAAATAAAGATTGAAGGAAACCTTTCAATCTTCCCATTCCATCTCCCTCTTCACCTCTCCCCCTTGCTAGCCTATATTTGTGTTTTATAATTTGTATGAGTGTGTAAGTGTTTATATATTGGTTTCATATTAGTATTGAGTACATTTGATACATTTTCTTTCCATTCTTGAGATACTTTACTAAGAGGAACGTGTTTCAACTCCATCTAGGTAAACATAAAAGATATAAAGTCTCCATCTTTTTTGGCTGAATAGTAATCCATGGTATATATATGCCATAGTTTGTTAATCCATTCATGGGTCAATGGGCATTTGACTTTCTTCCACAACTTAGCAATTATGTATTGAGATGCTAAACATTCTGGTACAAATGTCTTTGTGGTAAAATGCTTTTTGTTCTTCTGGGTAGATACCTAGTAATGGAATTGCAGGATTTGTTATTCACTGAACATCAGAGCAGGCTTTATTTTTTCCGTATTATAAATCAAAATCCACCAGATTCTTAATAAGTACTTGATGTATACAGGAATCAAACAGTTAATAACTACTTTTGCTAGGGCTTAAACCAAAATCATATTATTCTCAGTATTATTACCTCCCCATCATAGTTCATCTATTGTGGCAAATTCAGTAAGTATGTCAAAGCTTGTAGGTAACTCAAAAACATCTTTCTCCTCAAATCAATTCTAAAGTTTAATTTTAGAATGTCTATTTTTCAGATGTGGAACTGTAACTGAGAGTACATAAATTATTTGCCCAAGCAGTCAGTAGTGGTCAAAAACTATACAGGTGTTTAGGGTTGCAAAATGTGTATGGTGCAGCTTTTCTGTAGCAACCGTTCACTGGAAAAGTAGGAGGTTATAAAACTGGAAATTGTATAGCCCCATAAACAAGTCTTAAATTCTTTCATTAAATCTGGGCTATGAGCAGAGGCAATTACACAGATGGGAGAATGGCAAAAATTTATAGGAACATATAGAATATTAACATAATGATAAGTAATTTCACATTAACATCCTTCATGCACACTTCACATGTAGCATAAAATGTTCATTAAAGCACTACTAGTCAACATTTAATAAGTAACCACATGTATGTGAGTATGACTTCAGGCTTTACTCATGACATTTTTCCAGGAAAGTTGGTATTAAAAAGTATTTAGCTATAAATATGCATTTGGAGTTGTCAAGTTAACTTTGTTTATTTGAAACTACATAAATCATTGATGACTGGATTATTTTCAAAAAGTGAAGAAAAGACAAAAAAGAGATAAGCAAGCCAAAGAAAATACAACGAAGGCTACTTGTGTGGGTCACTTACTGTGACTACTATCATGGAGATGTTAATTTTTTTTATCCAAACTTCTCAAACTTTGAAATAATATCTAAAGGGTCTGACTACTAAAATTTTGCAGAAATCTGAAGTTATACAGCAATAATGGTGATGATTTACACACATTCATGTTTTGGCTTACTATTCCACTCTTTTCTATAGATATATGTCCATGTGTATTATAAAGTTGTGTGTCTAATCACTCTCTGTTCTCCAACTTAGGAACTCTATATAACACATAGAGAACAAGCAATAGAAGACAGGTAGAAAATGGCTCACAATATTTACTGTGCATTCCTTATTATTTCCTTTACTGGGTATTTATTTTCTACACTCTCAAATTTTCATTGGGTCACTTGTTAACTAAATATCCATCTTATTTTTCTTTCTTTTTTAAAAAAACTCTTCTGAATTATCAAGAAATAAATATTTGTCCTTAAATAAACTATTTTTAAATACTCACATGAGGTCAGGATCTTTTACATGACCTCACATCATCATCTATCTTACCTTCAAATATTCATCATACTTATAAATTTCCATTTATTCTGTGATTATTTAATTAATATTTTAATCACTTACTTATTTGAACTTTTGCTCCATGTTTATCTCATAGCACTGAAGGTAATATCTGGAATACTGTATGTATTCATAAATATTGTTAAAGTTAAATAATTAGAGGTAATATCTAGTTTGTCTTTCTCTTCTCTCTGAAACATCATAATGGACATTTTTAGTAAGTTAAATTTATTTTCAATTTAAATTACATATATAAAGAATAGATTTTATATATAATACATATAAATATATATATATTTTAAATCACATAAAAATATATATTATATATATATTTTAATCACATAAATCACATCATATATTTTGAGACTGTGTCTCTGTGCCCCAGGCCAGGGTACCTTGGTGTCATAGCTCACAACAACCTCAAACTCCTGGACTCAAGCGATCTTCCTGCCTCAGCCTCCCAAGTCCTTGGGAATACAGGTATGCACCACCACACCTGGCTAATTTTCTATTTTAGGTAGAGATGGGGGTCTTACTCTTGTTCAGGCTGAGCTCAAGCAATGTACCCATCTTGATCTCCCAGAATCCTAGGATTACACGCATCTTCTTGATTTTCTTTTGGGGAGGAGTCCCCTTTCTCCTAGTAAGTGAAGTTGTGGAAATTTGAGCATTTTCTGCAAGAATATTCCATTGTCCATTCTCAAGCCATGGTTTTGGTGGCTGTACAATGTCAGGGGCATGTTTATTTCTGCTTCTTATTTCCTAGATTGCAGATAAAGAGTTGTGTTCATGAACTCACATCTCCCTTGGCAGCCTCAGAGGTGACTCTGGTGAGTTAGTTCTTCATGCTCATAAAATGTGTTACAAAATGCCATCTGCATTTCAAATGATTTTGTATCCCATCCCTCTGTATTAAATTCCTTTTTATTTAGAATACCTCAAGTACTTTTTTTTCTGCTCTGAATTATCACTGACATGAAACGTGTGCGGACTTCCCTCTTAACTTTTCTCTTATGTACTAGCAGATTCAAGAGGAGCCGTTCCCAGGAAAGGCAAATATTATTCCTCACCTCCCCAAGTGCTGTGCAAAATTCAATCAGCATAAGTTTCAGGTTCATTTCAATATTTTCACCTTCCTCTGCTCTTCTCATCTAATAGCAATTAAGAATTCAGGGCAAAATTTAAACGCTTAAAAAAGAGCCAAAATAATTTGTATTAAATATTTTGAAAAAATATTTAGTCTTCAAATTATTTTATAGCATTTATAATCTCAATATGAGATTATGAGACATGTTGCAAATTATTTATGACTAATGATAAGGTATGGATTATGCTGACTGCTTAACTTAGGATTCAAGATTACTCTATTATACATGTCACTCTCACTTATTTTATTTAAGTAGGTACATACTATTTTTAGATGGTGGTGAAAGTGAACGGCTTGTATCTTGAATACTGGTAGTTTTACCTTAAGAGTCACTGGACTACTCCATGATAGAATTCTGGGAACATTAATAATGGTAATTAAAAATTAGTTTGGTCCTTTATTTTCTGACATTGCTGTGGCCTTAGGTTGGATTTGTGAACAGTGTAAATATGTATAATCAAGAAATATTTATGGAGCTTCTGCTATGTGGGGTGCTAATAGTCCTGTTATAAACAAAACAGACATAGACCAGGCCCCATAGAAATTAAAGTTTAGCAATGATGATAGACATTTAGTTTTTTTATTTGTTGTTATGAGAGAGGAATTTACATTATTGTTTAACGATATTGGGAGGCTTTAAATATCAGAGATCATGGGCCATTTAGGCTGCAGTTTTAAGAAATGAGAAGAAAGTATCGTTGAGTGAATGAGAAGAGGACCTTCCCCAAGCCCAGGAATAGTACATGTGACAAGTAGATTCATTGTGTAAAGAAACGTGGTAATTTTTAATAATAGAAGAGTACTTTGTAGCTAGGTTACATATAGATCATAGGATAGATTTAAATAATTCAGTTATAAAAGCAATGTGAAGCTATTAGAGATTCCAGGGAAAGAAGTACCATGTTCAGATTTGGTTTTTAGAAAATAGTTGTGCATGGAACACTGATTAGAGGAAATTTTTGGAAAGAGTGATTATGGGACTATTAATAAGTCCAAGATAAAGGTGATGGCAACCTACTACAGGGTACTGGCAGTGATGTATCAGCTGGAAGATGACAGAAAAATGAATAAATATTATTCAGATTTCTATTTCCCCATAAATTGCATCAAAGGACCATATCAGCTTTGATCTCTAATGTAACTGAATCATATTTTTTTCAGAGTAATATTATGTGTATTAATCAAAATGTGATTTATAGGTGTGATGTGGCTCAACTTTAATACTGAGACAAGAATTTCCAAACTTATTTCACCAGAGAATAGAAACAAAAATAACAAAAATAAGGGCAGGTGTCTTAATCACTAGTGTTTTCCAGTTTTGTAGTAATATGATTCTTTTTGTTCAACGTGTAGGGGGAAGGAAACCCCTTTGGCTTTTCTGATTTATTGAAACTCTTTTGAAATCTAACAAGCTGAGTTAAGATTGTTGAAAGCCTAGGGTATCCAGGGAGTTTGTGTATTCTAGCATGGAGACTTTGCCTGTCAGATGTCTCAACTACAGTGAAGGGTAACACTAGCGTGACAGAAATTGTACTTGCTGATGCTTATAATGCCCCTGGGATGAGATGTCTGATGCAAACATCACCACAAAATTCCCTCCCTGTTTTTAATATCAATGTTTTCAGGAAACTAGGAAGCTTTTCAATGTATTTTTTTCCTTAAAGTTACAATTAACCACATACTTAATGAAAAATATTAAGAACATATTTGAGCACTTTTAGCTTACAGCAATCAATCTGCCTGCTTGCTTACACACGTTCTCTTTTTCTTTAATAGGAATAAACAATTTACCGGTATATATAGTCACTTTGCCAGAGACATACATACTGTTATTCTCCCAAGTCCGCATATTTCTGGTATATTGTTAGAAGGTTGTTGGAATTTATAAGTGTGCTGAGTACCTTTCCCCTTGTGTGGAGAATTCTAAATAAGTCTCTTAAATGAATTATCTCATGTCATGTACTCTGGGATGTATGCTCCCCATAACAGTAAGGAACAACTAAGGAAACAGAAGTTGAAAGCAAAGACATGGCTTTTAAATTTGAGGAAGTTTTAATGCTGTCAAGATTTAAGGTAAATATTTGTTGTTAGTTTAGCAAATGAGAATGAGAGATGATAAAATGGGAAGTTCTTCCGACCATGGTATAATTTGCTCTTCTCCCTTCATTTCTCAGCCGTGTCTAATAGTGGACTTGACGCTCTCTCTGAAGATACTGATGCAGGATACCTTCTCTGTGGTCAAATGCTGGCTAGGCTGTGGAGCCACAGAAACTCTCATCTGTTGCTGGTGGGAGCTGCAAACGGTGCAGCCACTTTGGGAAGACAGCTTGGTAGTTTCTTACGCAATTAAACATACTCTTACCATATGATCATAATCTTTGATATTTACCCAAAGGAGTTAAAAATTGTTTTATAACAATTTATAAGTGGATGTTTATGGCAGCTTTATTCACAATTGCCAAAACTTGAAAGCCAACAAGATGCCTTTCAATAAATGAATGAATAAATAAACCAGTACATTCAGGCAATGGGATATTTTTAGACAGTAAAAAGAAATGAGTTAGCAAGCCATGAAAAGATATGCAGGACCCTTAAACACATATTGTTAAGTGAAAGAATCTGATCTGAAAAGACTAACAACTGTGTGGTATCAATTTTGTGACACTCTGAAAAAGGCAAAACTATGGAGAGAGTAAAAAGTTGAGTTTTTGCCAAGGGTAAGGAAGAGGAAAATAGAAGGACCTTCAGGGCAGTAAAACTACTCTGTATGATACTAAATCCATAGAAGGTACGCCAACAATAATGAACCCTAATGTAAAATATCGACTTTGGATGACCATGATGTATCCACGTAGGTTTATCAATTGTAACCAATATACCAGTCTGGTGGGGCTTGTTGATTACGATGGATGCTGTGCATGTAGAACCAGGGGGTGTATGTACTTTCTGTTTAATTTTGCTCTGAACCAGAAACTGCTTTAAAAAATAACGTCTATTAAAAACACAGAAAAAATAAATGAAATCTGTAAATCGAGTAGAAGTATCTCTGAAACTTAAGTCTGGATACCTGTGATTGGGATGTAATTCATTATAAAATAATTAGTCATCAAGTTAGTGAGGCAACAGCTCTTACACAGAGATACACTGATACTCTCCGAATACGATTTGTAAACTCACTATTTTTTTTTTTTTTTTTTTTGCAGTTTTTGGCCAGGGCTGGGTTGGAACCCACCACCTCCGGCATATGGGGCAGGCAACCTACTCCTTGAGCCACAGGCACCGCCCCACTATTTTGTTAAGTAGACTATTCCACTACATATTTAATCATGTTTAATAAATGTTCTGCTTCTCAATTTTATAACACTCTTAGTTTCATCTCTTAGTCAAATGTTTTTATGGAGAGATCACTAAATTGGATGGATATATTTGAAAATGATAGAGAAATATTTTATAATAAACATGAAAATCAGGAAAACAAAAGCCCTCACCAAATGGTCATTGAGTAGTCTCCAATTTTTTTTTTTTTGGAGGGGGAGTGTTCTGTCTTTTGCCTTCTGCATTTATATTGTTTTTGCTCTTTGTCCTCCATTGTTCTAGACATGTATAGCATCATGGCTATGGGTACAATTCTTTTTCAGCTAAGGGACCTGCTAAGGTTTCTGAAATATGTCAGCTGTATGTCTCTGTTCATGCTTCCCATTTGTAGTTGGCTGTATTTTATAAACTCTGACTTTACACACAAAGGGGATAACTTACAGATTCAGTGCTACTGAAATTTTCCATACTTTATGGCTCCAGTGCTCTTTCAATCAAATTTCTTTCCTAGTTAATTCACAAAAGCAGGTAGAAATATGAGATGGGACTTCCAAAAGGGCAGAGAATATCTGTAAATGGCTTATCAGTTCTAATGCAAATCTAGAACACTACTAGATATAAAATATTGTGGATGAGCATGAGGTATACTCCACCTTGAAACACAAAGTTCTTACTTTAAAATGTCATGTCAAGCTCTTACTTTAAAATGTCATAGAAGTTTGATATTTCATATCTTTTACACTATTTTCTATTTTGTTTTATCATTATTTCATAATGTAAATGTAATGAATTTATTTTCTCCAGCTCCATAAATCTTGCCAACTCTCCTCCTGCTTATGTTAGCATGCCATGAAAACTTTATCACTTTCTGTATTATGTCATGATGTGAAAAAAGTTCAGCAGCATAGAACAAAAGATTGATGTAGTTAGAGACATTCTTACACCAAACAGAGCTATCGGGTGGCTCGGGAAAGATAACAAATACTTTGAAATTAACACAATAACTTATTTAAATATTTTTAAAAATATGTTTTTAACAAATATAAGAGACCCTGGAAAAGATGAATTGATGAAATGTTGTATCACGCTGTTTTATCCACTGGTTTAATACTGCTATTTACATTCTGCTTAGCAAATACTCATTTTTCCATGATTCCATACAGTAGCACCAACAATATAAATATTTTAGTGATAAATATGACAGTATATTTATAGAACTTGTATATTTAAAACTATAAAAATTCCTGAGAGAAACTTAAAAGATCTCCATGCAGAGAAACCCTGTATTTATGAATTGTAAAACTCAATATCGTCATGATGCCAGTGCTCCTGACAAAGTAAGCACTGTTCTGTTTTTGTATTTGTTTTTGTAAAATGTGGTAGGCTGATTCTAAAAGTTATATACTGATATAAACTTGGAAAACCTACATTACTTTAATTCAAGTCCTCATAAATCTATAATCAAGAGAGTGTAGCATGGTGTTAAGCACAACAATGGAACAGAATACAGCAGTGATCCACAACCTTTTTGGCACCAGAGATCATTTGTAGAGAAGACAATTATTCCATGGATTGATTGGGTGAGGGCAGGATGGAGGAGTGAATCTTAGGCCATGATATTGTACAGCCAGTTTCTAATAGGCTAGGAATAGGTACTGATCTGTGGCCCAGGTGTTAGAGACTAAGGGAATAGAGAATACAGAAATCAGTTCACATATACATAGTCAATTGATTTATGACAATGTTGCAAAGGCAGTTGAGTGGAGATAGGACAGTCTTTTCAGTACATGGGGCTGGAACAACTCTAAATCCAAATGCAAGACAATTCACTTTGATCAATGTTGAGCAGCATATGCAAAAGTCAAGGGAAAATGGGTTATGGACCTAAAGGTGAAATGAAGGCTGCAAAATGCTTAGCAGAAAATATAACAGAAAAATTGAAAAATTATGTGGCTTTGGATGAACTGATGGATTTCTTAGATATGATAATACAACTAACAATCGCTAAAATAACACATTTACAAATTTGGCTTTTTCAAAGTGAATGTTGAGATAGAAAGGGATGAACTACGTTCAAATCACACATCTGATAAAAGGCTCCAATCTAGAATATGTTCTGACATCTCAAAACTCAAGAATAAAAGAATATATTCAGCTTAAAAGTAGGAAAATATTTGCACTGACATTTCAAGGCAGATAAGCTGATGGCAAGTAAGAATGGGAAAGGTGCTCAACATTCGAGAAATTCAAATGAAACTCACAATGAAATACCACTAAAAACCTATGAGAATGACTGAAATTAAACATGTTGATGACTGTGTTGATAAGAATGTGCATTAACCGGAACTCCTATAAACTATAGGACTGAAAACTGGTACAACCACTTTAGAAAACATCTTAATAGTTTTCTAAAGAAGTTAAACATTCACTTGTATGATCCATTAATTCCACAAATACATTTTTACCCAAAGAGGGAAAAACCTTGTACATAGATGTTTATAGCAGTTTCAGTTATAATAGCCCCAAATTGGAAAGAATCTAAAGAAAGGCCCATCAACAAATGAATGAATAAATAAGCTGTGATACACCCATTAAATGGAATGCTACTCAGCAATCTAACTGCATGACCTCTTTTGATAAATTCATAAATGCATGGATGAATCTCAAAATAATTGTATTGAATGATAGAAGTTACATTCAAAGAAATATTGTATGATTCTTTTACATAAAATTCTATTTTTTTTTTTTAGTCTCACTTTTTTGCCCTGCTAGAATGTCATGATATCACAGCTCATAAAAACCTCAAACACTTGGGCTTGAGCAGCCCTCTTGCCTTAGCCTCTGGAGTAGCTGGGACTACAAGCTACACTATTTTTAGCAGAGACAGAGTCTCCCTCTTGCTCAGGCTGATTGGTAACTACTGAACTCAAGCAATCTGCCAGTGTCACCTTCCCAGAGTACTAGGATTACAGGAGTGTAAGCCACCACACCCAGCCTACATAAAATCCTAGATAATTGAAGGTTACTTTTAGTGACAGAAAATAATTCAGTAGCTTCTTGGTTGTAGAAGGGAATGACAAGGGTGAAAGAAAGGTTTATAAATGGTTAGAGATAAATTTTAGAGGGAATGATGCATATTCATATAATGGTTTTATATTGATTAGGGTGTCGAATTTTATCATAGTGTTTACTTTAAATTTTTTCTTTTTATTATATGTCAGTAAAGCTCTGTTTGTTTGTTTTTTTAATAGCCAATTTAAAAAAAATTGCTAGTGGCCTTCATATTTAAAATTACAGCTATTGAAATTGTTCTTTCTTTCAAATTCTACTCTCATCACTCTATTATATAATTTTTTAAATTTTTATCTCTTAAGCAAACAAGATTTTATGGACTCACCTTTGTTATTTTCTCTGATTTCAGGAATTCCGTCTTACACAACTAAACTTTCCAAAATAATGCTTCTGGCATGTCATATCAATTGGAATAAACTTCAATGTATCCTCTTGTGTATAGTTGTTTTTTATACAGCTAAAAACATCAGAACTGTGAGAATTCTTAATAATATCATAATATATTATCTTCATGTTATACATTGGGAAATTAATGTCTGGAGGAACTGTGGCTTACCTTACATTACCCATAAAATTGATGGTATTTCCAGAGTACAGATCTCTGGATTCCTTGTTCAATTTTTATTTTAGATTCTATTTTAGTTTACTATACCACACAGGTTCCATTCTATCCTATTCTTGCTGCCTTTTAAATTTTCTTTCAAATCCAGCTCTTTTCCACCTAGCCAACCTTATTTATCCTTGACCTCTAAAGTTTACCTCTGTCTTCCATATTGTAAGTACTACTGTCTTCACTGGTTTTAACATGATTGTCCTTGACTGATATTGTGGATAACCATTTTCTTTGTGTGCCGTGTCTTTTCTCCAAACTTCATTGTGTTTTCTCCCTGACTCCTCATTTTTTGCATCTACAATTGTGTTTTAATGCAAGCCAATGTCAAATGCTACTAATTTCCTAAAATAGTATTCTCTCCCCCTTTTCCATAATACTAGTGTTGGAGTCAGGTAGTTGGCAGCCCAGATACACTCAATTATTCAACCTCACTCTTAGTTAGGTGCTACTACCTGACTCAGTCCTGATTTCGTCTGTTTGGGATACTATAATAAAATACTCACTGGTTCATAAATGACAGAGATTTATTTTTCACAGTTCTGGAGGATAGAAAGACCAAGTTCAAGACTCTGGAGACTTGATATCTAGTGAGGGACCTGATCTTTTATGAGCATGTCTTCCTACTGTGCCCTCACATAGTAGAAGTGGATAGTTTGCTCTCTGTAGATTCTTTTTATTTTTCTTTCCTTGAGTGTTTTTTATTGAGGTAAAATATACATGTATAATTTGCTATCTTCAACATTATTATTTTTTATTTATTTTTGGGGGGTATGGATATAGTTAGAGGGGGTCTTACCTTTTTTCCCTTTTATTAAGTCATATACACATAATCATAAATACATTTATGTATTTGTGGGGTACAGTGTGTTTATTTTTTTATACCATTTGGAATGCTTACATCAAACTAATTATTATAGCTTTCACCTCATTTACTTAATTATTGTGTTAAGACATTTATGTTCTATGCTTGGTAGATCTGACTTGTACCCTTGCAATATGCTCCATAGATGTGGTCCAATCATTTACCATATGCTTTAGTGGTATTAAATGGATTTGTATTCATTTTACCCTTCATCACTCCCCCCAATTATAAAAGAGATGGGGCATTAATCTCCACTCATGAGGGCTCCTCCTCATAGCCTATCACCTTTGAAAAGACCACCTCCTAATACTATCACCTTGGAGTTAGGATTTGAACATATGAAATTTGGTGATAGAAACATTCAAACTAGAGCAAGTCCTCACCCATGAAATTGGAAATGTCCCACTTCTTGATAGTACATATGGTACTATGTTTTCCACAAACAATTTTCTCTTCACTGTAGCTGTTGTATGCATATATTCTGTCAACCTAGCTTTAGCCTTGACAATGATGACAACACCCTAGAAAATGGCAAAGTTATAATCTGTGAAATATTCCTGTTTCCAAAAAACCACATGAAACACAATAATCCACCTGCTTAAAATGCCATGGGGGTAATAAACTAATTTTTCTCCGTTATAAGAAACTGTATTGTTGGCCAATTGCCTTATAGGGCTCTACTCCATCTAATTAATGCAGGTCTGACGCCCTTCACCATGTGGGCTCATCTTTATTCTCTGCTTGGACTAGTCGTTAATAGGCCTGATGGTGTATTTGTGGCTCCATTTTCTCCAGGGGATGAAACTGGAAATCAGATATGTTATACCAAATGTGAGCAGGATCCTTGACTTAATATACTAATATATTAATACAGTAACAAACTCTGTGCCCGTTAATATTCTACCTTATAGAATTGGAGTGGCTTTTAAAGATGTGCATTGAAATTTCTGAAAACTTCCTTCTAGATATGAGATACTTGGCCCATTACTCAATCTCCCTAGAGCATAATCCTACAAAATAAAATATTTTCTGTGTGGATAACTTGTAAAGATTCAGTAGAATTTTAGAAGGATGGGAACTTCTTTCTATTGTTTCAGAGTTATAAATTATGCTTTCATGTTGATGATGATGGGTATTAAGCACACATTCAAAAATTGGAACATTTGGTAAGTATTAAACACATATTTAAAAGTTGGAGCATCTTGGTAAGACTCTAAATATTGTACAAAAATCTATTCTGGACTTCCTAAAGCATCACCTACTTCCACCTTCTGTTTAGAATAAATTTTGAAGTCCATGAATGAGCTTGATTAATGTCAGGATTTCTTTGCAAACAGATGTTGATGTATTAGGGAATATTTTGGTGTTTTATTTTCCCTAGTTATTAGAGAGGGGAAAAAGGATGCTAATCCCTGCATGCTAAATCTTACATCACTGGAGGGTCATTATGGAGTTTCAAGAGAGTGAGTGATATTTAAAAATGTTGATATATATCCTTCAAGGTTTGGACGGTAAAAGTCTGGTGCCCATGTTGTAGTAGAGAGTCAATATTGGGAAATTAACCAGAGTTCCCTGAGATCCCAGGAGTGAGGGCTGCAGTGGAAGCCAGCTGTCCTTCCATAAATATCAGGGCAAGGATAGTGAATCTGCAGTTAAATACTGTAAACTCAAGCTGTATTAGATCCTTCTTGAAATGGCCCTGACCAAGAAGCCTGCCTGAAAGGGTAAAGTGAAGGCAAGATGCTTATTTTCTAAATATAAGGTTTTATTATTTTTTGATGGCTTTTTATATAAAATCTTTTTCTTGCTTTTTAAAACAATGATATAGAATATACAATAATCACTTATGGGTGTATGTACAATATAGTATAGTTTAACATTTAACTTGCAAATTAAAAGTATACATTGAATAAGACTGATATTTGATTATAAAAACAATTATACCAAATTTATATTTTGAAAATGATGTTGATTCCCATTATAAGAAGAGAATTCACACTTGATTCTAAATGATGATCTCATAGAACTACAAAGCTTTCACCAGAAACAGAATTTGTAAATTTCAGTTAATACATATTTCATCTTTTCTTTAAAAACTAATCTATCGTTCTGTTTCCACTTTTATGTTTTTGATAAATGGCACAAAAGTTAGTCAATTGTTAGAAGATAAATAGTTATTTCTAAAAGAAAAAGCACATGAAATTAGAAATCATTCTGTAATACTTTTTTTTTAAATGTCATTCACAGGAGAGTAATGGAAGGTGGTTCAATATGAAAGAGCTTGTTGATTCTCTGGTCTGTGGAATTTCATCAGCCTCCCATCTTATGTGGATGCTAATATCTGGGCAAGATGCTTTACATAGAAACCATGCACATAATTTAAGTTTGACATTTTAGTTCTGAGTCAAGTCATGAAACATTATGACTCCACCCTTATCATCAGCACAATGGTAAACACTAGATGTGTAAATGTGAAATAAACATTTTAATCTCATTAATTTTTAGAGATCATGATCAGCATTGTAAAGATATTGCTTTAGTTAATTAACACTGTATTTCAGACAATGTAGAAACATGTTTTACTCCAACTGTACAAAGGTTATGGGGAAGAAGATGCCATAGGAAGTTTATTCCATAGCACGCAATTTATTTTAAGAAGTAACCGTATTTTAAAATGGAAAGAGGAGATACTAACATTTAAAGAGTAGAAATTTTGGATACAATTCTTACAAATGACTACATTGCCAAATGTTGCTATTTCTGTATAAGGACACAAGCTGGTCCATTGGAAGTAATCAATAAATATGTTTTTAATCATTTATTTCTGCATTTATCGAACATGCATTGACTGACCACTGTGTGTTAGAAAGTGAGCTTGGAACTCAGAATTCCATAATAAACATATAGTTAACTATGGGAAACAAATATGTCGCAGTTCGTTTTGTTCTGCTGTAACAGAATATCACAGGATATGTAATTAAGAATGATTAGAAATTCAGTGGCTTGTTGTTCTGGAGACTGGGAAATCTAAGACCAAGTTTCCCAAAGGTCTATCAATATTGGAGCCTGAATGCTTCCTTCTCACATGGTGGGAGGAGGGCAGGGAATGTGTGGGTTGAGCCTTCGCGGCTTAATCACCTCTTAAAGGTCTCTTCTCTTAATATTGTTACAATGGCAATTAAATTTCACATGCATTTTGGGGGGAACATTCCAACCACAGGAAAGTATTACTGAAAAATATGTTTAAGTGAGTGATACTGGAATGAAACATACAAGGAGAGAACTATGTAGATCAATGAAAACATAGCATAGGAGGGGGAAATGTCCCTGTGAGGTAGGAAAGAAGGAGCTCCCTGAGAAAACGATGACTAGCTTAGATTTAAAGTGAAAGTAGTCATTTATTAGATATCGGGATGTTTTGCGACAGACTGACATATAGCAATTGTAGTGGACACAGTGGGATATTCCTGAAAAAATAAAAATAAAAATAGCTTGGAATGTTTATGGAATTGAAAGAATTTCTCAGTACAGTGCCTCTGTACTGCAAGATTAGGTGAGGGTAGAATTGCCAAGGCTCTTATAGTCTGATTTTTCAGATATGCTTTGGTCCTGGCAATATTACCTTGCAAACATGTTCTGTTGTACACTTTGCCTTCCTTGTATACAGTGATTAGCAGCCACATGGGAGGTCTGTGGGAAAGCGCCCTTGATCATTTGGCTAGTGGAATTCACCTGATGTTTTTATTATCTATTTTAGTTTACACAAAATAATTATTTTTGTTTATTTTGCTTATAGTATTTTTTTGTTTTTTCTTTTAGCATGATACTTCTTGAAGCAATCTCCAGGATGGAGTCCAGGCTTTCTCTTGCATATCTCACAATATAAAATGATTTCTCTCCTTCCGCCTTTCTCATTTCTTCTGAAGGAAACTATGCAATCCTTTGATAACTGTTTTCCTTTTGCACTATAAAATGCATCTTCCCAGTTAGCCTTTCCTCAGGGGCAAAAGGTGGGGGTCTTCCCCTCTTTCCTGAATTTCTGTTCCTTACACTGCTCACAAGTTGTGTGATGAGATTTCTCTCCTGTAAAAAGGTATGTTGCTATCTTTTCTCCACTTTCCTTCTTATCTAATGAGTAAAGGCTGTAGCTGTTCACAACTGCAACTTCCACCAGCCAGAAGAATAATTTTTTCCACTCTTTGTAGAACCTCCTTGTAATCCATAGTACTGGCAGCTCTGTCCTCTCTTCTCATAAACGTCCCATAACTGTCTTTTTCTTTCAAATTGAATGGGCTGTGTCTTCCTATGATTAGTGCTCAACTGTGTTTGAGGGCCAAGGGATGTTCTCAGCATTGTCAATAACCGCTCGTCATGGAATGAGAGTCACGCACACTACTTAGTGTGATTATTGGATATCTTCTGACATCAGAGTGGAACAGAGACGATCCAACATAGGATTAGAAAGGGTTTTAATAAAGTATGTTTTGTTGTTGTTTTGAAGTAAAAGTTGGTCTATAGGGCTTAGAAGGCATTTATGATTCAGAAGCGTTATCTAAGAGTCTGGCTTAGTTAGAATGTGTCACTGACAGCAGAAGACAGGATATTGATGCCTGTGGTCATGATGGTAGGATTGACCAACCCAAATAGACAAGAATACGTTTCCCACTGTCCTCAGCCTGATTCCTTATGTGTCTCCCTGTGTAGGAAGGACCTTCCCACATCCATGCTGTGGATGTAGCATGGTGTTTCCATCCATATCAACAGTAGTGTATGAATTACCAAGGCTATACTGATCCACCAGTGGATTGTAGTCAACATTAGTAAGGGCAGGAACTTCTCAGGTAAGGAAGAAGAACATAACACAGGAAAGCGTAAATGGGACGTCATCTTCACTCAGCAGAGTGGAGCTGATTGTACTCTCAGTATCACCCAATCAGTATGACTTGATCCAGGGAGCAATTTGTTCCAAATCCTGGGTATTGGATTTTCCATAAGAGACAAAGGGAAACCTGGTGATTTTTCTTTGTTGTGGGAGGTTAATTCCAGGGCTCTCACTAAACGAGTTTGCATTTTTCTGTGCAAACTGGTAATTGTGGTGAGTGTATATACCAACAGAGGTCACTGTGTCTATATGTGTGGTCTCTTCATTTCTTGTGGCTTTAAATATGGTGTACTTACGGCATAGGAGTGTGACTTTAAGGCTATCAGGACCTAAACCACTTGGTGAACCACTTTCCTCCAAGTTCTCTCAATAGCACTTGTTTGAAAATTATCTTGATATGCAAAGAAACAGAAAAATGAGGTCTATTCAGTATAATGAGAAAAATCAACAAAACTATATTCCATATATAAAAAATGTTAGTGGAGAAATATTACATATATATATTTAAATACTAAAATGCAAATACTAGACATAAAAACTGCACTACACATATTAAATGTCAGAGGTCTAAAAAGAAAAAAGGCAGAGATAGAAAAACCATAGTAGAAAACAACAAAAATAATACATTTTTGCCTTTAAATAAAACACTTGAAATATAAAGATAAAAATAGTTTAAAAATTATGCCAGACTAACACTATCAAAAGACAACTGGAGGTGTTTTTTAAATAATAAAATCAATTTTAGGGGAAAGAATATAACTAGGGATTAAGAGGAAAAGGTTAAACACTTATGTGCCTAATAAGACAGCTTCAGAATAACAGAATTTCAGAATATATGAAACAAAGTATGATAGAATTTCAAGAAAAAATAGACAAATTAATGACAGCTAGATCTTTTTAACAATGCTTTCAAAAAAACTGATAGGATAAATAGCTAGAAAGTCAGCACAGATATATACTAGTTGACTTGAACAGTATTATCAAACTAATTGACTTAATTTAACTTTTAGGTTAGGCCACTCCATAAGAGAAGAATATGGTTTTCATGCTAAACACATATAATTATTTGAGAAGTATTCACATTTTTTCAATTATCTGGAAGAATTTGTGCACACACTACTTTTACCAAAATTGACCATATTCTAGGCCATATAACAAGTTCCAATGGCAGAAAAATTTCTTAGAAATCCCTACATAGTTGCAAACTAAACAACCACTTCTAAATAACTGATGGGTCAGTGAGAAAACCAAAATGAAATTAGGAACTTAAAGATGTTTTTAATTAAATGTAAATGAAAATATAATATTTTAAAATATATGAGATGCTACAAAACAGTACCTAGGGAAAGTTTATTTGAGAAATATTCGCATTTCTTCAATTATCTGGGTTATACTGCTAAATTTCTATATTAATAAAGAAGAATGGTCAAAATAAAAGTAGATTGCTTTTAGGAAAGTCAATAAAATTTATTTTAAACTTCTAACCAGATTAGGAAAAAAGATATGGTATATCATGGAGGAGAGTGTCATGAGCAACTTTATGCCAAAAAACTTAATGATTTGGATGAAATCTATCTGTTCTTTGAAAGATACAAACCACTAAAGCTTACTCAAGAAGAAATATATAAATTGTAGAATGCAGTATATATAAAAATAATTATATTTGTAGTAAAAAATTTTCCAGCCAATAATGTTTTAGGTCCAGATCACTTCACGTGATTTCTATACTATATATAATGGAGGAATAATACCAATTCTAAATAAACTCTTCCAGAAAATTGAAAGGAGTGAATATTTCTAGATAAATAAAAATAAATAAATAAATAAATAAATAAATTGAAAGGCGTGATATTCCCTGAATTTATGTGTTCCTAGACAGCATCATTCCAGGGAACTATAGGCAACACACCTTGTGAAGGTTGTTGTAAAGTGTTAAAACACCACCAGCAATAACAACAAATAGAATACAATATGTTAAAACAAACAAACAACAACAACAAAATAAACGCACAATGATCATGTAGGTTTTACTCAAGACTGCAGTGTAATCCACCATATTAAACTATATTAAATATCATCTCAATAGGTATAAAAAAATTGACAAATTCTAATATCTCTAGTAAAAACTCTTGGCCAACTAGAAATGGAAATGACCTTCCTTAAACTGATAAATGCCACCTATGAAAAACTATAGCTCTTATCATATTTAATGGAGGAAGACTACTAAATATTTTCTCCTAAAGTAAAGAAAGAAACAAAGATATTTGCTCTCATCCCTTCTATTTAACATTTTAATGGAGAGTACAACATTGTCATAAGGCAGGTAAATAAAAAGAAAAGGTATCCGATCATTAAAAAAGAAGCAAAACTGTTTTAATCCACATATGGCATGGTTATAGTTATATTTATAAAATACTCACTGGACTCTGGAATGTATTTATTAAAGTTATGGGACACATAGAATATAAATAATCAATTGTATTCCTACATACTATCAATGAAAAATAAAAAACTGACATTTGAAAATATTTACAATAGCATCAAAATGGAAAATATATAGGGGTAAATCTGAAAACACATGAAAACGTCAATGAATAATACAAATCATTGCTTCAATAGTTAAAGAAACAAATACCGTATACCATATATTTATGGTATATTCATGAATCAGAAGATATAATATTGTGAAAACATTAATTCTCCCCAAACTTATCTGTAGATTCAATACAATCCCAATTATAACCCAAACAAAATTTTTAGTGGAGATGGACCGATTATAAAATTCATCAGGAAATGCAAAGGACTGGCCTACCATCATGAACGACACAGTAACTATCCAAACCAGGAAGTTCATGACTAATCGACTACCTCAGAGGAAACAAATGGTCATTGATGTCCTTCACCCTGGGAAGGCAACAGTACCAAAGACAGAAATTAGAGAAAAACTAGCCAAGATGTACAAGACCACACCCGATGTCATCTTTATATTTGGATTCAGAACTCACTTTGCTGGTGGGAAGACAATGGGCTTTGGCATGATTTATGATTCCTTGGATTTATGCAAAGAAAAATGAACCCAAACATAGACTTGCAAGGCATGTCCTGTATGAGAAGAAAAAGACGTCAAGAAAGCAGCGAAAGGAACGCAAGAACAGAATGAAGAAAGTCAGGAACACTGCAAAGGCTAATGTTGGTGCTGGCAAAAAGTGAGCTGGAGATTGGATAACAGGAGAAGGAGTAAAGACTCTACAGTGATGTTATCTGCAGCCATTGTATAGATTTTTCACAAGAGGATTAATAAAGACTTTTCATGTGAAAAAAAAGGAAATGCAAAGGACTTAAAATAATGAGAAAACTTAGTTAAAAAATCCCCAAGTTCTAAAAAATAGTTGGGGTACTATATTTTAGACAATATAAACCTACAGAAATCAAGGAATATGCATGAACAGAGGCAAAGGACATCAATATATTGTATGTCAATTAAAGGTATTTGAATAAAAAAAATCAGAGACCTTGTTGAATCATATTAAGAAGAAATACTTTATGAAAATACCAGAATCCTGTGATATTGAATTAAAAGTAAAAATTTACACTAATGAAATTTATAATGTTGAAGATGCATTCATACTCATTATAAATAATACTATTACAATTTTTTTGAAGCAGCATGGTGTAGTAAACATAGTGTACACACTATTATATCCTCATACACTCAAATCATGGACCAAGTATTTAAGGCTTATATCTAAAGTTTTAGAGATCTTCTTACTTATAAATACTAGATACACCTTCTCTGTAGGGTAGTTGTTTGAGCATGACAGGCTGTTCTTGTAATAAATAACAGAAGGAGTTTGGCACACGGTTAGACATAAAACATGTTGGTCACCTTAGTTTTTTTGACTACTGAAGGATAGAGGCTATGCTTATTTCATAGTTATATCTTTTAAAACTAAGTTGTTATTTGGCATACGTTTAATAAATGTTTGCTGATCAAAGCAATAAGGATTCTAAGATATTGCACAAAAAAATACAAAAAGTATGGGAAAACATATAGAACACAGAAGAATAGAAACAGAAACTGTTAAGTAATTTAAAGACCACTTGCAAAATTTACTTTTATTCTTTTAGGTTGGCCAAGTAGGAGAGTAGAAACTAGATCTTCATTGAAGACAGGCTTTTCATTAAAGTGTTATATTTATTTATTATTTTTATAAGTATATAGATTTAATATCAAAATAAATGTTGTACTTCTAGAGTCTATAAACCAAGCTTATGATTGAAATTTAAGTAATAAGTTAGATAGAGCTAAACTAAAAAAACCAGGATAGAAAATTAAAACTTACCAGGTTAAATAGTCATATAACAATATCTTTAATGGGTTGCTCAACATCTAGAATTCCATGATATTGAATTAAAAACAATAATTAAAATTCATAATAAAGAAATACATAATGTTGCAGATACATCATACTCACCAAAAGTAATAATATTAAAAATAATATTCAAACTTTTTGAGGCTGCATGCATAGTGTACCTATTATTATACATGCTATTCTATTCTCCCCATTTTTAGGGGAGGCAGTAAAGCACATCATAGCAGGAGATAATAAGTTTTTAAATTTCCTATTTCTATGTGTTTCTGGTAATGATTATGAATCAATTTTAACATCAGCGTTAAAATGGACTTTTGACTTTCTCTCTGCAGGACACCAGCAATTTTTTATGTATTTAGGAATACAATAAAAACTGTGTCTTTGGGGATAAGAAACCTAACAGAGTAATCAGGCTAAATCCTGCTGTCTAGAAGATATTCATAATATTTCTGAAATTGAACAATTCATTTGTAATAATAACTGCACAGTTTCAACCAGCAGAATAGAAAAACATAAAGGAAATTCACAGCTATATAAAATTTCTAAATTGAATAAAATTACCATTTGAGAGAAAAAACATGACCCATATTTGCCTTTCTCTAATAACATCTAAGAGCACCAAAAAGCTCCACAGATGTTCAATTTGGTTACATAGGTTGTACGTTATTTATTTGGCTATGAATAAAGTTGAAAACATATGTCATTATGCAAAAAATAAAATGGAAACAATCCTATTTCTTTAAGACAATCTATTTCATTTTTGTATGGAAGACTACAGTACTGCACCTTATTCTATTCCAAAATTCTATCTAATACTATCCTTCATTTTAAAATAACTTGGTATGTACAATTACACTAAGGTGAACATGATATTTGGAGACTTAGGTTAAATTTATATTTGCTAGTAACAATCTCATGGTGACCAACAATTTAAAGAACATACCTCAAATTCTATTACAACAGTTTCATCCAATACGTATTTGAAACACCTAGATATGGATATAGATTGGGTTTAGATATAAATATAGATGTAAATAAATAGGCTGATTTTTTATTCACAAATTATATTGATGTTTCTTACTTTTTAACACAATAGTAGAATCCTACCAGCAGGGGCAAGATTAATTGGCTGAGTAAGTGAGAGCAGAGCTAATGAAAAGATATGTCATGACATCAATAGAATTTTTTTTTTTT
>NW_003852660.1:785575-787151 GCF_000181295.1 Otolemur garnettii | reverse complement strand
ATTAAATAACAGTTTATGGGTATAAAATAAACCAAACAAAGCAAAAAGTGGAGAAGAGAATCCCTATTTAATTAATTGTGGTGGGAAAACTGGTTAGCCTCATATAAAAGATTGAAACTGGATGCATGTCTCTCACCACTTACCAAAATTAACTCACGCAGGATAAAAGATTTAAATCCAGGACAGGAAATGATAAAAATTCTTGAAAAAAGTGAAGGAAAAACTCTTCATGACATCAGCCTTGGGAAAGATTTCATGAAGAAGCTATTGGCAATTGCAGCAATAACAAAAATAAATAAATGGGAACTAAGCAAGTTAAAAAGTTACTACACAACTAAGAACACAATGAACAAAGCAAATCTTTCTGACAAAGGGCCAGTAACCAGAATTGACAACGAACTCAAGCAAATCAACAAGAAAAAAAAGCAAACAGCCCCATTCATCATTGCACAAAAGATGTGAACAGAATTTTCCAAAGAGGACAAGAATATTTTTTTTCCTCCCTCAGGTAAAAATATCATCCCTAATCAGATAAATGCAGATCAAAACTACTTGGAGATGTCATCTTACCCTAGTGAAGATATTTCACATTGCAAAGTCCCAAAGCAGCAGATGCTGGTGTGGGCGCAGAGAGCGTGGTACGCTGATGCACTGTTGGTGGGACTGCAAACTAATACAGCCTCTTTGAAAATAAGTATGGAATGTCTGCCCTCAATAAAGCCTTAAGCCAACAGGGAAATGAAATGAATGATATAAGTAATTAAATTGCGGGAGAGGTTGTCTGAAGGGAGAAGTACACACTTCTATAAGGGAACACTGGAGAATATCCTAACCTGCACTTGGGGAGTTGTAGAAAACTTACAAAGGCAGTAATGTATACATGGTGGCCATATAAAGAGAAGCGGATTTGGGGTACAAGGAATGATGGAAGGCTACGCAAAAGGAGGCGGGAGGAAACACGTCTCTGAATGCTTAGACGTTAGTGGGTACATGACTGTGGCAGACACATGAACACGTTAAATACAATTAGAAAGTAGAGTGTGGTAAAGCAAAAGTCATTTCTAGAGCTAGTAAAAGAAGCAGGAAAATTAAAAAAACAAAACTAATGACTACATCTTTTTCTTCAAATTATATTCCATTTATCTCCCCAATGGATAAGTTGATGATAGTGTTTATAACACAGGCTGAGCATTAAACCTAGTGAAAAGAAAGAAGAATATTCACTTCCAGTGTAGATGACAGGAAGGAGAGATGCAACCAGGATGATGAAAATCCTGGTTCTGCTATGTAATAACCACATGATGATGGTAATATTACCCGATAGCTTGAAACTTCAGTTTCAAAAAAGATACCAGTTTGCTATCTCAGAACACTTGTAAATAGTAGATAATGCAATTGTTGATAATGATGATGGCAAGCAAATTGTATGCATATTATTAATTTATAAAAGTTATTATTTTGTTTTTATCATTTTGGAGCATGAAGGAAAAGACAGGAAACACATATTTTCATTTGTCTGTGTTAATAAAAATTTAAGGGTATTTATGAATTATAAATTTGATAATTACCAGGAAGC
>NW_003852660.1:714029-773909 GCF_000181295.1 Otolemur garnettii | reverse complement strand
TCACCTTTAGGGATTCCTATAAGGCGAATATTAGTTTTCTTCAAATTATCCCAGAGCTCTCTGAGTGAGTGATCCATTTTTGCTCTCCATTTATCTCCATCTTTGAGTGCTTGGGTGCGTTCAAAATCTTTGTCGTCAGTATCAGTGATCCTTTCTTCTGCCTGCTCTATTCTCTGACCAAGGGATTCAACCATACTTTTTAGATCTTTGAAGACTACAACCTCTTGCTTCAGTTTGTCATAATCTTTGATCATTTTATCTTTGAAATCATTGAATATTTGAGACAGCTTTTGAATAATTTGAAATTCTAGTTCCCTCCTTTCCTCCATTCTCTTGATCTTATTTGCTATTCAGATTCTGAACTTGATTTCTGACATCTCAGACATCTGTTTATGGAAGGGATATTCAATTGCATCTGCCCCATCCTTCCTTGGGGGGGTTGATCTACTCTGTTTGTTCTGGTTTACCAGAGTTTTTCCACTGATTCCACCCCATGCTGAATTTGCACCTTTCAAAGACTGTCCCTAAAACTATTCTGCCTGTGGCTTCTTCTGGTTGTTTAGAGAGACAGGGCATGTCTACTAGAAAAGCTTCAGGAGTGTAAGGCTTGTTGTTCCTGCTCCTGCGGCTGTTGCTCTTTGCCTTGGGGTATCACTGCTCCAATTTGGTTCCCTCTCAACTGACCATCCTCTCGCAGTTCTCAGACGGGGCCTGGAATGCCAGAGCCCCGGGAGGTGGGGAAGCAACCTGCAAGCAGCTGCGCAGGGGATGTGCTGGATGGATGGATCAGTCCTCAGGGTGTGCCAATGGGGAGCCCCCAAAGAGCGGGGACAGCAACAGGCAAGCAGCTGCACAGGGGATGTGCTAGCTGGATGGATCAGTCCTTATACCATCAGCCTCCTCCAAGGAGCAGGTCTAGCAACTGGTGGGCAGCTGCGCGGGGGATGTGCTGGCTGGGTGGATCAGTCCTCAGTGCATGCCACCAGGGAGCTCCCAGCAAGTGGGGACAGCAGCCAGGCAGGTGGCCAGGTGCAGGATGTGCTGGCTGGCGGGACTCAGTCCTGGTCAAGTGCCTGGGACAAGCCCCCCGGAAGTGGGCACAGCAGTCGGGCAGGTGGCCAGGCATGGGGCATGCTGGCTGGCAAGTCTCAGTCCTGGGTGTGCGCTGGCAGTGAGCCCCTGGAAGGCGGGGACAGCACCTGGGCAGGCGGGTGGCAGATGCATTGGCTGGCGGGATCAGTCCGCGCAGAGCATGTGTGGTTCAAGCAGTTCTCCCAGTGTAGGACCAGGACCAGTTCTTGGTCCCACAGGGGTGGGGGGATGTTGCTGTTTGGTCTCCTCTCACTGTCTTTTCAGGCAAGGGGGAAAGGGTGGACTAGAAATTCAAAATGGCAGTGTGAACACCAGT
Source organism: Otolemur garnettii (assembly GCF_000181295.1). NCBI lineage: Eukaryota > Metazoa > Chordata > Mammalia > Primates > Galagidae > Otolemur > Otolemur garnettii. The sequence goes on along the minus strand of NW_003852660.1, from coordinate 772,501 downwards.
TGCACTTTTCTGCCTGGGAGAGGGTGTTCAGGGTCTCAGCAGGGACTGTCCAGGGGAGTAGACCCCACTGTCAGTAGCTCTCACTCATGGAGTGAGATAATAGGTCCTCAGTTTATCGGTCACCTGTAAGAGACTCAGGATTGGTTGAAGAGAAAACAAAGGAATAGCACAACTTTCTTGGGGGAGAGCATGGACACTTTTCCTTTGGGGTGTATTATGTACCTATAGATTGCTTTCTAGGAGTTGCAGCTTGCCTCAGTAGAGGTGTCCTGCTGGTATCACTCTTCTCTCTTGGCTGGGCTCCCAGTCTTCGACTTTGTTGGGTGTTTTCTGGACTTTATCCTTTCCTCTGGATGGGATCTTCTGTTGGAGGCTGGTACCTGTCAGCCATCTTGCCCCTCCCTCCCTCTAGCATTAATTTTATATAGAGTTAATTAGAAAACTAAAGGAAGCATAAGATAATTTGCCTAATTAGGAATTCAAAGATTTCATCTCCTGCTAACATTTTATATTGGCCTATAAAAGGACGTAGAAAACACTTCGATGAATCTCTTCATTATTCTTCAAAGAAAATTAATATTCAAATGTATCAATACATAATCTCATTGATAATTTTATTTTCCCTTCCAGAGTGTAACAAAAATTGAAAGCAACAGAGATGCATATCTTCCAAATGTATGGAAGGCTTCAAAGTAAATAAAGCTCCAAATACTTTCTAAATGAAGCACTTGATAATTTCAAATATACAACTTTTTACTGTGGTTCTCAACTTTCCTAATATCGTGGCCCTTTAATACAGCTCCTGCGGGTCATGACCCCCAGGTTGAGAACTGCTGCTTTAAAACATTCTTATATCTCAATCAACAAATGCAACCAGTGTACCTTGGTTCTTTGTACCCTAAATGAATATCCAACAATAAAAAAAGCAATTTAAACCTCATAAGATAACCTAGTCAAAATATGAAAATTGATGTTATCTTTTGCAAAGTGCTACAGAAATATCATTTATTCTGTCTTTCCCAGAGTGAGTTATGTGCAAGCTCAGTTCATTGAGCAAAACCAGTGTTTGATCATTATCTGTATACTGAATGAAAAGATGCCAGTTAAATCTCATGTATTTCAAAGTGTTTTTATAAATATTGATTTTAAAGTCTTTAAGTCTTAATTTTGTAAATTGATTCACACATTTCAGGAAAATTTATAAACAATGGATAGAACTAAGATAGTTAAAATACATTGTGTAGTTCCAATGTAAAGGTCACATTATGAAATTAATTAAAAAATTCGTTTCCACATCTTTTGTATTTCACCCTTGTTCCATTCATCTTTTGGCCCTTTCTTTCTGGTTGTCTGCCTTCCTGGAGACTGTAAATTCTTAGAGATGAGCAAAACTCTGCCCTTTGCTACATCCTTAACATTTTCTGCTCCATCAAAAGTTAACCCAGATTGTATTTTTTCTCAACAAAAAGTCTCTTCAGAAAGTAACTCAATAGATGAATACTCCTAAAGGAGTATTATGTATGCATTATGGAGTAGGAGGGATTTGCATTTTAACCAAAAAATGAAGATGTCTTAATTACAAATATTTATTGTTTTGATTGTTTAAATTATATCTGGGTAAATGGAGAAAGCATTTAGAAAGTGAAGAAAGATACCTGTGTCTGTTACATGTGAAATACTTTTTCAGTATACCAAATTGGTTATATGTTTATCTAATATAATAATACAAAAAGATGTAGTTCTCCAAAATTTATTCTAAGAAAATTCTGAATTTTATGTAGTCATCAAAATCTATGATAAAGACATAAAAATGGATAAAGAATAGAAACATAAAAATGGATGTTGAAAAATAGAATTGTATCAAAAGTGTTAATTTAAAAAATTATGTATGCTAAGGTGAAACTGCTGCTAAGCAGAAAGATCAATCTGCATAGTTTATATTAAGAAAAAAATGGCTTAACTTTTTCAATAGAGAAAACATCCACTTGTATTCTGTTGTTTCATTTACTTCTGTTCCACTAGATATGATGACAGTACTTTTGATTCATCACATTTTTTAATTGGTCTCCTTGGTGACATCTTCCATATGTTTATTATTCATTTAGTGAAACTTCCTTCCAAATTTGCTATGATATCTGAATACTAATTTTTCTTCTTTCCTCTCTTAAAATTTATATTGTCTCCTTGTCAAAGACATAGCTACTACAAAGAATCTGCTTTCATCACTTTTGGAGATTTCACACTTCTTGCAGAAACATTAAAGATCCCTCAAACAATAAGAAGTACAAGAACAACACCCTCAACCTGGGATAAAGAAGTAAATCAGTTGCTTGTTATTATGCACTTGAAACCATTATAAGAATATATTTCCTAAATAATATGCCACAACTATTTATTACTTGAACATACATTCTATACAATAAGTGTGTAAAATTCAATTAGCTTTGTGTCAAATGTCAATGAAGTTAGTTTATTTTTACCACATTGCAGTCTTTTTAAATTGAATATTTCTTTAGATATATTATACATTTATAGTAATTCTAATTTTTGATATCTTCAGATTATCTAGACCTAATACATAGTATGAAGAGCATATTATGTTTTATTATGTGTAGCCTATAAGTAACCAAGTAACTAATACTGATACTATTGTCTCATTTTAGATAAACACCTAAGCCTCTACCACTTAAATTTAGGAGCTGGTAGTTGATAGTTTTATATATTTAGTTTATATAAGTTCAGACATTTCAAGATGATAATTGATATCTTGATTGGAAGTTGATATAAGATGGTGTGTGTTTGTGTGTGTTGTGCATGTAAATGTTCAAAATTAAAATTGCACTATCTTAATTAACTTCCAACTAAGACACCAGACTTAGTGACCTTCTTGTGGTGTTCTCCTTCCTTTCCAAAACCTAAATACCAGAATTTTATCAGCTAATCTTACTTGGGGATTGTTACTGTTACACAGGCATCATCACAATGTCGAAGGTATGTGTTATACTTTTGGAGTTCAAAGTCAAAGCAGGATTGGATTTACCTTGCAAAAGGGCTTTAAGGCCCATGTTACTCCCACTATCCCTTCAATCATCACAATGTCCAGTGCTCAGACAGATGGGAAGCCCTACACAATCACGGCCAGCATCTAGCCAGGTACACTGGAGGAAGGCAAGGGTTTTCCTTAAAGGCACAATGTTTGCTATAGATGATACTTTAAGTGAGGGGAAAAAACAATATATTAGCACATTCAGTTAAAAAGAAGCAAATGCATTTATAGTCTACATGGAACAGTACAAAACCCAGTAATACACAGAACACTCTATGTAGGATCCAGACTAGACCAGACCAGAATGACCATTTCAGGAACAAGAGCTATCATTACCTCCTCAGAGAGGAGAAAATGAATATTTGTAATTCACTGTGTGTTTAGATTCACATTTCAGAGTCTAAGTGCAGCTACCAAGAAAGCTTTTCTTTGCCTTTATAAAATTTCAAATAAAAGAATCTCTGTAGGTATTTCTACATGTAAACACTTTGAATGACTAACCCTACACAGTTACTTTCTGTCTAATCATTTGAAACACCAAGTATACAAATACACCAAAATAGTCACTGTTTAGAGTTGAGATGAAGGAATCAGCTTTAGATTTGCAAATTGCTCATAATGTACATGAAACAATGAACAAATATTAAGTGGAACTTTCTAACTTTAAAGCTGTCTGGTAAAAAAATAAACTCATTAATAGAAAATTTCCCCCTGTTAGAATTGTTCAAGCAGACTAATCTTTTTTTTCTGGAATTTGATAGGATCTTTCTGCATTAAGAAAAGGAATCTCTCACATTTTAAGAACCTAAGTTTAGAGCGGTGCCTGTGGCTCAGTGAGTAGGGCACCGGCCCCATATTCAGAGGGTGGCAGGTTCAAACCCGGCCCTGAACTGCAACAAAAAAATAGCCAGGCATTGTTGTGGGCACCTGTGGTCCCAGCTACTGCGGTGGCTGAGGCAAGGGAATCGCTTGAACCCAGGAGTTGGAGGTTGCTGTGAGCTGTGTGACACCAAGGCACTGTACTGAGGGTGAGCAACTGAGACTCTGTCACTACAAAAAAAAAAAAAAAGAGAATCTAAGTTTGTATTATCTAGTCCTTTTACACAAATTGATCATATTTTATGTTGTTATATCACGGTTATTCTTTTTCTTAAAGACTTTCTTTAAGCCTGGAGGACATTATGTTAAGTGAAATATCAGGCATAGAAAAATAAAAAACCACATGTTCTTATTCATATGTGGGAACCAAAGAAATTGGTTTAGCCCTGTAAGTGGAGAGTAGAATTATGGTTTTTAGAGGATGGGAAGCATAAGAGGTAAGAGAGGAAAGGCAGAGGCTGGTTAATAGATACAAAATTATATTATATAGGAAGAAAAGTTCTAGAACTCTATAGCACTGTAGGGTGAATATAAGTAACAACGGTTTGTTATATATTAAAAAAAAAAAAAAAACTAGCAGAGAAATTTAAATGTTCCCAGGCTCAAAATGTTTGAGATAATGACTATGCTAATTACCCCAATTTGATCAGTACAAGTTGTATACATTTAAAGAAATACCATTCCGTACTCCATAAATATATACAATTATTACATGTGAAATAAAAACTAAAGAAGAAACAAAAAAGGGCAAACAATCCAAAAGGAAAATGGATAAGATAATTTAACAGATACTTCACAAAATAGGATATCCAAATAGCTATTAAACCACTGAAAATGTACTCAACTCAATTAATCATTGGGGAAATGGGACTTAAACTCACTATGTGATAATACAACATACCTACCAAGATAGTTAATGTAAAAAAGACAGGTATATATTTTTCAGGAAACTTACACTCTGGCAAAAGGAGTGAAACTCTGTACAATCATTTTTTTTAAGAGACAGAGCCTCACTTTGTCACCCTCATTAGAGTGCTGTAGCATCACAGCTCACAGCAACCTCCAGCTCTTGGGCTTAGATGATTCTCTTGTCTCAGCCTTCTGAGTAGCTGGGACTATAGGTGCCCACCACAATACCTAGCTATTTTCTTGTTGCAGTTTGGCTGGGGCAAGGGGCAATTGAACCTTCCACCCTCGGTATATGGGGCCAGTGCCCTGCTCACTGAGCCACAGGCACTGCCCTGTACAATCATTTTTGAATCGTTGGTAACTTCTAAAACGGAACATACACCCAGTGATTCATCATATATTCATATTCTACATATATGCCAACAGAAATGCACACACCATGTTCATAACATTACTAACATTAATAGCCTCAAACTGTAAGAAAAATCTCCAAATGCCTACCAATATCAGAAATTTTTAAAAAATTGTTCAACATTCATACAATGGACTATTTCACAACAATGGGAATGAGACTGCAAGCTACATGCAACCTCTCAGATGAGTCTCAAACATTGTTCAGACGATGCAGCCAGACACAAAAACATAAAATGTTTTTATTTCCATTTATGGGAAATAATTATGTTCAAAACAGGTAAAACTTATTTATAGTGTTAGAAGACAGGATAATGGTTACGTTTGGATTCGTCAAGCATGGAAGAATATACAAGGGTCTTTCTGGGAAGCTGGTAATACTCTGTTCCATGATGTGAGTGCTCATTTCTCAGGTGAAGAACCTTACTGAAATTCATCATCATATCCATCTACGATTTATAACATTCACTTTTCTCTAGTTTTGTTTTATTTAATAAAATTTCCACCCTCCTGAAAATAATAACTTATTTGTATCATCGCATAACAAAAATATTATATATATAAAAATAATTACACAATTAGACTGCTATACTTTTCATTAAATTATTATCTTATATATCTCATCAAATGGCTAAGTAAAGTTTAAAATTTTAATATACTGTTTTCTTTAAAAATTTATTGGAAGTCTAATATTTTGTGCTAAAAGGTAGAGATACACCAGAAATTCAGGTACACAGTCACCTGACCTGAGTGAACTTTAGATTAAATCAAGACCTTTGTTATTAAGTAAATTAGGCCTATATTCAAATAGAATTCTTTTAATTTCAGTTAAGCTGTCTTTTATGGTACCAACCATTGTGCAATATATTTATCAACACATGGGTAGAATCATTTACCTCACAGTCTATTTATTCAAACCAATATATTCGTGTGGATTTTCAATTATGAGTTTTCTAAAAAAATGAATGCAAGTAGTAAATCGAATTAACCCACTATTTTTCCACTCAATTATAGCTCTTAAAGATCTAAAAGAGAAACATCTGTTGAACCAGTAATAAAAGCTGGTTGCTGACTGAGAACAGCAGGAGAGCTTGCAGTTAATCATCTGTATTCCTACCAGGAGCCCTGCTCACCAGTGTGAATTACCTCGGATGGTTTCTTGAAGGATAAGACGCTACTGGTAGTCTCCCCGTAAAAAGCAGTAAAAGTCTCAGTAGGGAGAAAGCGGGAATTGGCACTTTAACAAAAGGAGGAGGAGTTTTAACAGTTTCATTGGTAGCTCAGAGGTTTGTACCAACACCTCCCTAGAAAGCACAGAATAAAACCTGCTTTAAAATAAGGGCTTAGCCTTAAATATGCCAAATAAATTGTCAGTTTACTGTGTCTTAACAAGGTGTTAACTTGAATAAACAGCATGTTGGATAAACCTTTGGTTTAATGTGAGTAACTTAGCAGAGAGGGAAACCAAATGATCTGTCCACTTTAGAAGCAGATAGATACAGGCAAGCAAGAAATGGAGCAGAGTGTATTTTTTTTCCTGTAGTAGATAAAAATCATCTGTTCACTAAAAATTCAGCTTTCACCTTATTCTTAAATCTTAATGATGAATACGAATATTTATTATTTATGGATTATGAAATAGAAAATGAAACTAAAGGAAATCTAAATACATCTCTTTCTCTTCTTTTTTTTATTATTATTCTATGTAGCATTTTCCCAGTGATGAGAAGCTCATCTATCACTCTCTTTTTCTTCTCTTCTTATTCTTCTTTTTTTTTTTATTAAACCATAGCTATGTACATTAATATAGTCATAGGGTATAGCATGCTGTTTTTATATACAATTTGAAATATTTTCATCAAACTGGTTAGCATAGCCTTCATGTCATTTTCTTAGTTATTGTGCTAAGACATTTATATTCTACATTTATAAAGATTCACATGTATCCTTATAAGATGAACCATAGGCATGATCCCACCAATCACCTTCCCTCTACCTATCCTCCTCCCTCCCCTCCCCTCCTTCTCCCCTTTCCCCATATTCTTGGGCTATAATTGGGTTATAGCTTTCCCATGAAAGCTATAAATTAGTTTCATAGTAGGGCTGAGTACGTTGGATACTTTTTCTTCCATTCTTGAGATACTTTGCTAAGAAGAATATTTTCCAGCTCCATCCATGTAAACATGAAGGAGGTAAAGTCTCCATCATTCTTTAGGGCTGCATAGTATTCCGTGGTGTACATATACCACAATTCAATTGATATACCACATCAATACCACAATTTATCGATCCATTCGTGGATTGATGGGCACTTGGGCTTCTTCATGACCTAGGAATTATGAATTGGGCTGGAATAAACATTTTGGTACAAATATCTTTGTTGTAGTGTGATTTTTGGTCTTCTGGATGTATACCTAGTAGAGGAATTATAAAATGGATCTTAAACTCTGAGCAACAGTAGAGGATCGAATGGCAGATGTATTTTTAGTTCTCTAAGTGTTCTCCAGATGTCTTTCCAAAAGGAACATATTAGTTTGCAATCTTACCAGCAGTGTAGAAGTGTTCCCTTTTCTCCACATCCATGCCAGCATCTCTGATTTTGTGATTTTGTGATATGGGCTAATCTTACTGGTGTTAGATGATATCTCAAAGTAGTTTTGATTTTCATTTCCCTGATGATTAAGGATGATGAGCATTTTTTCATATATCTATAGGCCATGCATCTGTTTTCTTCAGAGAAATTTCAGGGTGAAGGGATGGTCATCTATATTACAGGCAAATGGAAAGCAGAAAAAAGCAGGTGTTGCAATTTCATTCGCAGATACAATAGGCTTTAAACCAGGTATGTTTTGTGAAAAACCTCAAAGAATTATAATTTTAGGAGTACATTGCATACAAAAGTATCCTGTTATCATATAGCCTGATGTTAGACTTTTGGTTTTTACAGAGTGATAGGTTACTGGTATTTCATGCCAACTCAAATTCATTCTTGAATCTCACAAAAATACTTCCTAGTACAAAGCAACTGACAATTTAAATAACACAAACAATCACTCTCAAAACCTACTGTTTGGCAATTATAGATTGATCTGTGATAAACAGCCTAATACAAATGTCCTATCTATCTTAATATCTCAATCTAGAGATCTGCATGAACTAAATTCAATAAAACTAGCAAACTTACTACATCAACATTTTTTTCAGAATTATTTATTAAAGAAATTACCACATAAGTAGACTCTCAAGTACACATCATCATATGGGTTAGAGATGGAAGCACCAATTGAAGCACATTTTATTTTTAATTTGGTAACAAATTCTTAAAGAGTGGCTGATTAACATTTTGAAATTCCCTGAGCACGTATTTTTATAAACATCTCCAAATTTGATTTGCACTTTTGTTTATTATCTAGGAGTAAGAATATATTTATACAATAATAAAGTTTGTATATCTAGGAAATCATTTCAACTGCCATAAAAAATTGGAGGTATTTAAAGAATTTTTCATTTTGGTTTTCAGCCAAAGAATGGGGTTGCTATACTAGTTGTAGTGATTTTTCTTACTATCAAGTTAAAATTGAGATGCTACTAAAAATGAGGGTAAAAGAGAGTATGTCTGAAATAAAGGAGATTCTTGGGGTGCCTCCTAGTATTCTTCTATCCTGTGGTTAAATGAAGTCGCTGTGCAATTATCACAGCTCAGTTCAGGCTGGACTGATTATGGCACATCCTTCAGAAATGATGACTTGTGTAACTCCATCAGGCAAGAAACTATGAAAAGCTGAAGTACTTACTGAGGGAAAAGGGTGTGTGGAATGGTAGTGGAAGAAGTTATCTACATATCCCAGCCATGATCAAGTGACCAGTTGGAGAAGCAGGGGCTATAATAGGGCTGAGTATTTCTTCTTTATTTTGATGCAAGTGTGATTTTGTTTGTGTGTATGACCTCACACATGCATTTTTTTTGCCTTTGTCTCCTCTGTCATTCCCTAATCACGTTAATAAGATGTGCTAGTAATACTTACCTTTATATTTTAGTATTTAAACTGCACCACATCCACGAGGGAGCATGAGTCAACTAGTAGAGGAATGAATAGCACTCAAAGACCAAAAAAGGGAGTGTTGCATCATTTATTTGGAAATGGTTGATATGTTTTTGGTTGCATGGGGGATAACTGTAATCTTTTAGGTGGAAGCATAATTTTGTTATTTTCAATATTTCGTGACTGGATTTCAGGAGGTATTTGTAGTTGGAAAGTTGACAAAGTGTGAACTGGGGTGACTTTATGAAGTAACTTAGCCAAACTTCACTGCATTTTCCAAAATTTTCTTTTCTGCATGTTTTAGGCCAGGGTGGGCAAGACAGAATATCTAATGGGAGATTTGGAGAGAGGAAATCAACAAGCTCATACTTGTCACTGCTGACTCCACACATTAGTGTGAGGCAGTGACCAGGTGTGCAAATGTCCCACCTTCCACTGGATCCTCTTTAAGCTTCTTTAACTCTTGGCCTGGTCAGTATGTTTAGCTCCATGGCAGTGGGCTGTGGCTTCTGCAAAACCACCATACAAATAAGGTAAGAAGCATTAAGAATTGAAATGGGGTCCAGCCTGTTTTGGTGGCCTCTAGATTGTCCTTTTAGGTTCCTGGTTCTTTGTGCACTTCTTACATCCAACTTCCCTCCTTAGCAGATTCTCTGGTAAACTCCAAGCTCCAGCATCAAACACAAATCCCAAAGGATTTGACCTTATGCATTTGTCTAGATAAGTGACACTTGGTATCATATGCTATCTTGGAGTGCCCAAGGCAGACAGTTGGTGAGGGGGAAGATGGATAGATATCATTTCACAGTGGTTCTGCTTCTTTGGTTGAACCCATACTAACATATTTCCACTGCATTCTGGAAATAAATGCAATACATTCTTTGCTGGACATTTAGAAGAGAAAAATATGGTGTCACTAACTTATCCTTAATTTTTCTCAGGATCCAAAATGAAATCATGCCTTCTCTCAAAGTCAAGAGTAGCATAATACTCTAAATATTGCTTATCTTCTCTGGTAGCAATAATTATTAGAAAAATAAAGGTAGAACTTGGGAGTCGGGAGAAACAAATGGCTCCGGAAGTCTACAAAAATAATGTTAGCTCATGATGGATTCAGTTATTGCTAAAGCATGTTAATTTTTCTGTCTTTAAAATGGCAATAATTTCCCAACACTGAGAGGTGCTCTCACTCTTGGAGCTACAGTATTTGCAAAACACTATAATTTTAAAAGCTTGTGCAGATATTTTTCAAACATAGTATTAAGCGTAGGACATTTTTGTTTAAAAATGATTATATACCATAGCTTCAAAACAAATAATTCTGTAGTTATTAAAAAAATTCTTAATGTTTGCCTGTGATTAAGTCATTTTCCTCCACCCCTTAGCCATCATATCGAAGGGAATATAATCTATAATAAGGTAAATTCTTGATGTATTACATTTTAAAACAATATATGTTTGCTGTTAGTGAGGCTTTGGCATTCTCTGAGAATGTTGGACTTGTATAGAAACTAGAGCTATCATTTTATTTTTCTTCCTAAAATGCCTAAAACATTTTTGCTTTGTCATAATTTTTACTTGTCTATGTTAAATAATATCACCATTTGTAAGGCTTTGATGAATTTCTCTGAAAGGCTGACTGCTTCTGAGAAACATTCCTCTTTCATTTGGCTGGGTATTTCATGACAGAGAAAATAGGGTATTGCAGACCAGCATCAGGCTTCAGAGCTAACGACCGGCTTTAAAGCCCAGCTCTGCATCTCTATGTGCCACAACCAAAGGCGTGACTGAACCTGTCTCACATCTACCTTTAAGATTTGTTTGCAGATCAAAGGTGCTAATTCTTGTATAATCCTTCAAATATTGCCTGGCATACAGGAAACACCCATTCAATGTTACCCATAACAATATCTTCTTCTGTGCCTGCTAATAAACTGTGAAAACATATGGACCTAAATGATAAGACTCATGATTAACAAAGGAAAAGAGTAAAGATCTCAGACACAAAAGTAAGATATATATCTTTTGAATAAAGGATTCTACAGAAAGATATTGTTAAAATCATAAACGTCAGACTAATAGAGGCACATAATTGTTTTATAACTAGCAGTTAGGTCTTTAACTCTACATAACTTTGAAATGAAATTGTGAAGTATAATAAATGCTTCTCAGTAGTTTCTCCGTATTTTCTTTGAATTTGTTCAGGACCAATAGATATACCCAAGCACTCTTTGACAAAACACTGCTTTTCAAAAAGTAGGACCAGCAGGCAATTACCTCAGCATGATAGTTCTTTGCTAACTGCAGATAAATTGATAAAAATATCTTGACTACTAGGCAACCAGAGTATTGATTGCAATTTACTAGGCTATGAGAAAAAGTGATTTTCCCTTAAGTTACAATATAAGTACTCACTACTTTTTTTAATGACAAATACAGATCTTTCCTATCAGAAATTCAAAGTTTTTATGGAAAAATCACATGATTACTAATCCTCAAGATTGGCTTTTTTTTTTCCCAAGTATTTGCTTGATAATTATTTTTATGTTGAGTAATTTGGTAAAAAATTACATATAATGTAGGACCCTTTTATTGATGCCGTTTATCAATATTTGTCCTATGTACAGATGCTTCAGAACTCTCTGATCATATTCTTTTTTAGGAGATAAGGAGGATGTCACAGATGCTTCTTTTTAATAATTCCCCACCACACATATACTCACTGTTTATCTTACAAATTCATGGAAAATCTCTTTCCAATTATTTTCAATTTTCATTTATTTTTGCTTTGTTTACATGCAGTATCCTTTATGGAAAGTATCCTTTTTGGAATATTCTATAGTAAAGCTGTACTCTGTGGTAATTTTAGTTGGGGACACACTGTTTGGACACTATATTAAATTTTATCTAATTATCATTACTTCCTATATTCTTTGAACTGGTCTTGAAAAAGATGTGTGCATTCAGAGCTCATTTATGGCTGATGTCTGTTCTGAGTATAATAATGTGCCATCCATTTAACTCTAATTATAAGTTGTGTTACCTAACTAAAAGCACACTTTTCTCACTGATTATAAGGTTTGGGATTCATCACAGATTTAATAACAGACATCATAATGAGAGAGTATGATGAGACTCAATTAGCTTATAAAGGGGAGGGGAGTTTTTCTACTTTCACAAGGGAAATTCAATCGGTGATAACATTGGGTTGGATATGATACAAAACTTCAACCATACAATTCTTCTGCTATTGGGAAGTAGTGTTTACACTTGAGCAGTATAACCAGTCAGCTGTGATCACTGCCACAGACTTTCTTATTCTAAAATCTGTCTAGACTCTAGTGGCTATGCTAAGCCATGCTTGGAATCAGGTCATCTTAGGTAGTTCTATGTACATGATTAAAAGCATCACTGAGGACAGTGAAAAGTAGCATTAATTTACCAAAGGCCACTCATCAAATATAACATTTTATGAATCACTCATCCTATTCTAAAATTACCTGATGAAAATTCTTCAGAAATGTCCTGACATATCCGAAGTAAGCACACTGATGTGCTTTCTGAAAGCAGAAAGATAACTTGTAGTGGACAGAAATTATGATTCAAGTTCCTGCCCTGTCTGCAATCCTTTCTCGCATAAGACCTTTTCTGGCATATACTCTCCTAAGCCAAGAGCACTAAGAATGGATATTTTAAAAATTGTTAGGGAGGAATTATAGCCTGGAGAAAACCTATATATAAGGTAGATGGTGTTAGGCATATCGAAGAATGACATGTTCTAATTTAATAAACCTAGGACATGCTGCATAGTCAGCATGGTTACTTTAAGATAAGAAAAGTCGTCAAGTGACTTCTGTTTTTCAAGAACAGTCTAAATTGTATAATTATTTTGTTCAATCCAATCTATTAATGGCATTACATTATAATGACATTAGCGAATCAGTTGATACTATGTAAAATCTGAAATTCTGAACACTACAGATGAAGGGTCATAAAACATACGAGGTAGGATTTTGCCTTTCTTCCTCTTTCATCTTCCCTCTTCTTTCCCTTTTTCATTCTTATGGAAAGTAATCTTCCTTTGCAAATGAACTTGAAGTTGTGATATGAAAAAATTAGATTAAAAATACAAAACTTTGTTTTACAGATGCTCCAGTCTGACTAATTTGAATGAAGCTATTATTTCCATGAAGGTATACAAATGTTTTCTATTATCTTTTTTCCAGAACAGAGCCAGGGATTAAATTACCCAGCACTCTAACTTGGTGGAATGCTGCTAAAAAAGTCTTGTGTCTTCAGAAAGGCATGGGGGATGAAAACTCTGATAATGATGTGACACGAGGCTGAAGCATAAAGACAGCTGAAGAAAAAACTAAGCGCAGACCACACGTGTGAGACTGACCCTCTACAGACTGAAATATAAATCAAAGACATTACTGTCATAGCTAGGACTGCAATAATATGGCTGCTTTTCAACAGAGTCAAACACTGGAGTAGAAGCTATTCTTAAAAACCATGTCTGAAAGAAAACTACCTTCAAAACTTATGGTCACAGTTGGAACAGGGGACATAAATACAATTACTGTTCTCTAGACATGACCTCTAAGATCACTCATAGCTCCAGGCAGCACTGTAACACCACAGCTTTTCTCTGGCTGGATACATGTCACACTGACACTGCCCTTTGGCCTGTGTCAGAGAATTGATGCTTCAGTTGCACTGAACTGTTCTCCAAAACCCTGTTCCAGATATCTTGTAATTTAAGGCAATCCCCACTCTGTTAGTGTAATAAGATGGAATCACAATGTTTTTGACACAACTTTATTAATTGTAGCAGAAGGGAATTTGTGGACGTTCCAACTAAAAGCTTTTAGATGTTGAAAGGGAAAGAAGATGAGACTATAGACGAGCATGTGGAGCTTGGATATTTAACTATGACTCCTGAGCCACATGGTATTTGTCGATGAGCGAATTTGGAACAGAAATCATTATGTTGAAAGAATGAAACTCAACAAGCACAAATATAAAAGAACCTTATTTTTACCTCTCACTCCATGCTGCAGAATTCATTTTATCTTTGCTTCTCTTGGATGAAATTTGAAATCTAGGGCATGCTGCATTAGCCGTCACGGTCACTCTAAGGTAAGAAAAATCATCCATGACTTCCATTTTTCATGGACAGTCTAAGTTATATGATTATTTTGTTCAATCCAATCTATTAATTTAAAAAGTATGAGCTTCATATAAAATTGACGCTCCCCTGATTTCAATCCACAGTGGATGCCAGAGTGTGGCATAAACATCCTTATAGATTAACAAGGTTGTGAGGGAGCATTATGGTTCTCATGAGTGGCAGATATTTAAACTTGACATTTTTTTTTCTCATAGTGTGTGGTCTTTTCAGTGCCCACTGCACCATCATTAGAAATCTCTTTTTTATGGGTCTTCTAAAGGTGAAAAGGAGCATCTCTATTCTGGGTGGCATTTGCCCATGGCCATCATCATGTCCTATGCAAACAGAACTACCTAGTTTGTTCCCAGAAGAAAACTATGGAAATTTATGTCTTAGATTGTCAGTAACTTATTTGAAAATAATTGGGCATCACATGTGTGATATTTTTGAACTATACACTACCATTATACTGTATAGGTATTTGATTACCACCTGAAACACTCAGGAATACTCTGTCCGGGGATGATGAGTCAGCATTTGAAAATTAAGAACTTTTTCATTTTTTACTGAAAGAAATAAGGAAAACATGGAAGAATCTTAAAGTCAAAGGTAGATTTCAACTAAAAACCTTTAAATATATATAATATATATGTATATACTTTAAAAATTAAAAAATTTATATATCAAACTTTTGAGTACATATATAAAAAAGTATATATATGTACACAGATATAGTTTATATATAGTGTTATACATATATATATATATATATGTGTACACATACATATAATTGCTGAAATGACTAGTTGTCAAGAAGGTCTGGTTATGAACCAGTAGATCATACATGCTTGGCCTTTGAAAAAGCTAGAGGGAGCTCACAGACTAACATCTTCCTGAGTGGGGGCTTTCCATCCTGGACTTTATTCAGTTCATTTTATGGAGGGATCTGTCATGTTATTAGATGAGGTTAATTGAATATTGCTACAAAAACAGGTCCCATGACTGGGATCTTTTTGCAAATTAATTTTTCTATAAGTGGTAGAGTTTGAGCCTTGCTTTCATTAAGAATATCACCTAGTGGTGAGACAATAAGAGATATTTATCATGCTCCTGAATTTCTAGTTATTTGAGGCCTTTGATCTCACAAATGGCAGAGTGAAGCAATTAACTATTGTCAGTACTTAATAAAAGACCAATTCAACTCACATACTTCTATGCTTGAATTCCCCTGAGGTCGTGATCCAGTCTTTTGGTCTTTAGAAAAATATGAGTCACACAACAGTGTCCTGTGTTCTGTCAAGCTCAAGTAGAGCCATATCGTCTGAGTGGGCTTTGTAAAGTCTTGCAGTTTCACAATATAGGGAGAGAAAAGCACCTCTCAGTCTCTCCCTTTGGGATTGTGGAGGCACTTGGCATGTAAAGAGCATTCTCCAAAAGTCTTTTTCTTTGTCTCTAAATTACAATACTTTTATTGTCTTTGTGTTGGTTGAGAAGCTAAAGATTTAAAAAGAGAGGTTTTTTTTTCTCTTTTTAGAATAATGGGTTCACAATTCCATATGGAATATGGGAACAACTGGCATTTATTGTGCTGGAACATTAGCCTAAGCTGAGGTGGAAATACTTCGATTTTGATATCACACTATATCTTTTTTTTTTCTGAGACAGAGTCTCAAACTGTCACCCTGGATAGAGTGCTGTGGTGTCACAGCTCACAGCAATCTCTAACTCCTGGGCTTAGGCAATTCTCTTGCCTCACCCTCCTAAGTTGCTTGAACTATAGCTGCCTGCCACAATGCCTGGCTATTTTTTGGTTGTCATTGTTTGGCGGCCTGGGCCGGATTAGAACCTGCCAGTTCCAGTGTATGTGTCTGGTGCCCTAGTCACTTGAGCTACCGGTGCCAAGCTGATGTCACACTATATCTAATGAACAATAATATAGCTGCTAGAAAAAATGTATTAAGTAGACTATTTCTTTATATTTTATTATGTAATCTGTTAAAATCAAGAACTTTCAGGCTATCCCTGGACCAATTACTATATTAAAACAGTGATTTAATCTAGTAGCCCAAATGATTATGACAGAGGTAATTAAAAAAAAATTTATACAAATAGAAAATTATTTTGTTATTCCATGATTGTGAGACATTTACAAAATTAAAATAAAAATATTTTAAAATATTAGGTCATGCATGATAGGAATTAATATTTTGTAGGTCAATACAAAGACAAACTTCAAGTTTATCTTTTTTTTTTCCACTGGTATAAACCTCTATGCTATCACCTTATAGTGCTTGAGGACTTATCAAAGAGCAAACTCTAACATAGGTATATTCTCCTAGACAATGAAAAAATTGGCGGTTGGTTGAGTTAAATAATGCCTCTGCCTAACATTGAAGACACCTTGTTTTCATATAATTTTCATAGATTTCATTCATAAGTTTGGATAATTTTTCCCAAACAAATGGCAATGTATGTCTCCTAACATGAGTAAGTAAAACATTTTAACTATTTTAGATAAGAAATGAGAAAATATTGATGGATATCAAGAATAACATGGTACAATAGATATGTATTCCTGTTTTTGGAGTGTATGATAGATGGAGAGAAAGAAATATTTAATTAGTAACTGAAATGGCCTATGAATGAAATTATGGAGCACTGTGAAATCTTATTTTGGGGGAAAGTGATTTCATGTTAGGGGAGACGTTTCAGAAAGGCTAAAACCTAAAGGATGAGTTAGAGAGAATTATATCAATGATGGTGGAGCTGTCAGTGAAAGGAGCACATTCCAAGGGGAGGAAGTAGAAGGGTACGGGCAAATGTTGGGTGGATGGGGCTGAGCACTGGAGCATTGGTATTTGAACAGCTAAAATAAAAACCAGCATTAGGGCTAAAATACAGAGAGTGACAAAGAGATAATCGTGAGAAGAGAGTGGAAAAGAATAATAATGCTATAATAAATGGATGTCTCATTGAGTGAAAGGCACCATTTAAAGTACCTTATATATATTAGCTTATTCAATTTTTAGAAAAATTATATTCAACAAGTACTACTAATGATGTATCTGAAAACTGAGGTTCAGAGAAGACCTATCTTGTATAGTTCACACAGCTAATGAGTGAAGAAGTTTAGATTTGAACACAGCAATCTGGTTCCATGGCTTTTATGTATGACCATGTTAAATGTGCTGAAATGGCTGGGAAAGGATCATGAAGAACTTATATGCCAAATAAAGGATTTTTTTTTTCCTAAGAGAAATAGGAATGTACTAAATGATTCTAAATGTCAGGATGAACCAATGTGACTTCTGAAATGTCTCTTCTTTTGTAGTGTGGAGAACTAATTATCAAGCAGAACACAAGTGTTAATAGGACCAATTAGGAGGAATCTATATTCATTCAGGCAAGAGATGGTGGTGCTTGAACTTGAGTAATGACAGTATTAATGTAGATAATATTAATGACTTTGAGAGATTTTGGGGAAGTGATTTGAAAAGATCTCAATGGTAAGTTGTATATGAGAGAAGAGACGAGAAGCATTAAGGACAACTCATGGGTAACTGGCCACCATGACATCATTCATTAAAGTAGCAATAGTAAAGGAGAAGCAAGGAATAGCAAAGTGAAAATGGACGATGAGTTTGGCATACGACTGGTTGACTTTGAATTGTCTTTCATTTATCCACACATAGATACTAATTGAGCAGTTAGTAGTAAGGTCTCATTGGAGCTATACTTTCAGAGAAAATTGTCTAGAGATGAAATTTGAAGCAATAGTTATGAATAATATTACCAGGAGAGAATGTAGAGTGAAAAAAATGGAGTCCATGTCCTGGTCTTTGTTACTCTGACAATTAAAAGCTAGGTAGAATAACTTAGCAAAGAAGAGTAAGTCCTCAGTAAAGATAAATACAAATAAAAAGAATGATAAATTACACAAAGTAGAGAACAAGGATAAGAATAGAATGGTAGAATTTCGAAGAGAAGGGAAATATCTCAAAGAATATAAGAGAAAGATTGTTTTAAAAGGAAAGAGAGGCTATGGTATTGAAAGTTGCTATGAGCTCAAATAGTTGGAAAAGTAAATTATTTGCCTTTGGTGTTAGACATTACTTTAGAAACCATTTATTACAATTTTATTATTGTTAATATAGAAAATGGAGATCCAGAGAAAATGAGAGATTCGACTAAAGGTATCAACTATGACTTTTTTAATACTTATGATTTAATCTGCTGCTATATACATTGAATACTTATTGCTCATAAATCTTTAGACATATTTTCAATTTAACACACAACTTAATTATTATTGTGTGTGAGGTTGAATCATTGAGATAAATTAAAGATTATTTATAATTTATTTATAATTAAATATAAATAAGCAGTATAGGACTTCTAATTAAACATAGCTGATTTTATATTTACTCTAATTAAAGTACTCTTCTCCTCCCTAATAAAAATGTCAGTAAAATTTCAACAAAAGAATAAAATAGTTATAAACCAACAGGGAAAAGACAAGAAGGTAAATGATATGAGATAGTGATTTCAGTTCATTTCAGAAGATCTAAGCACACGGTGAAGCTGAACTGGCTGAACAGAATAGGGGAAGCTCCAATCTAACTCCATATAGAGGGAATACCAAAAAGATGTGAGCCAGTCAAATACTATGAAAAGCAAGGAATGCCGCAGGAACAGAAACCAGAGTTGTTGGTGAACCTGGCATACCGAATTCTGGGACCCTAAAATTCCCTTCCATCCTTCTACTTTTGACATGCTGGAGTCAATGGGCTTTTAACTTTACAATAGAAAATGAGTAGATTCCTCTTCGGAGAAATTGAGTGGCTGTGAGATTTGGCAAAAAGTTCAGATAATGACGTTAAGAAGATGTATGAGGAAAAAAATCTACCCAATAGTATGTACATTAATCACCAAGAGCAGAACTTACTTGTAATGATCTGACATATATTGTCGCAAAAGATAAAGCAAGGAGGCTTATAGGGTTGTATCTGATTCGTAGAACCTAACTTGGATTTAAGACCCTAGTTGTAAAGGGATCTGGGAAATGTAGTCTTTTATTTTACTAGGCTCAGCAGAAGAGAAACACACACTAAATGGAGATTAGAACAAATGTTGAAGGAGACATTGTACCACATTTGCCCCACATGGTTAGGAGACTCTTAACCAAACAAGGGAATGTTCAAGGCAGAGAGAGCATTTCAGGTGTATGACTGAGGATAGGCTGGACAAATCTGTAGAAACAAACAATGTTTAAATAATTATCAACAACTTAGTTGGGAAAGTTGCACCCATATTTTAATCCTGAGAAATTTTGTTTAAATCAAAAGATTTATTTTTAGATATGTTTCTCTTCTGACTCTCATTTCAAAGTTTTTGCCAAGGGTAGTGATGGCCATAAACCTTGATTTGTTATTTGATGCAAGAGTAACTTTCCACTATCTTTTACTGCACAAAGCTTTTCTTAATTTAATTTCATTATATTAAGGATTGAGAGGCTGCTGCTTTTTTCTGCCATAAATTTGCAAATTCTCTGCTTTCATTCCTGCTTTCACCTGAGGTAATTCATTTCTAAACTCACTTATTTTGTGTTAACTTACAGAACACAGCTAACAGCCAATAGAAAACACCACAACCAATATTGGACTTTACAACCACTTGCCCTAAAGCTATAAGATTACTAGATATATGATTCATTTCTAAAGTTATCACAATTAAATTTTTACCAAATATTTTGCTAGTGCATTATGCATATTGTCATCTCTGATAATAATCTTCTCTCCTACTGCCAATTACTAAGTCATTGCTATATATTTTAGGTCACTGTTATGATAGCATTTCTTTTTTTGGAGTAATTTTATTATCAACAGAAGTAGGTGATGATGTAATGTGATACAACTCCCAAATCTTAGTGGCTTAATAACCCAGGAAACTCAACACTGATGAATGTGTTTTCTTAGATCCTTTATTGCCTGACTTCCGACTGTGTGTAGACAATGGAGAGCATTGAAAGATCAGACTATGAGAAGACAGACATTTATGCTTATTCTGTGAACTCCTTCTCTGCTTTTCTGTCATGCCTCTGCCAGTGGCTATGTCATGGATCTTACCTCATGTTAGGTGGGTCCTTTTCCATAGTTTTAGCTGCCAGTGAGCTGCTATAATACTTTTTTTATTGTTGTTGTTGTTGTTTGTTTATTTTCATTTTATCCTTTCTGGCCTTGCTATTGTTTGAATGATAATGTCCCCTCCAAAATTCATGTTGAGGTTCGGTGCATGTGGCTCAAGTGGCTAAGTCACCAGTCACATACACCTAAGGTGGTGGGTTCGAATCCAGCTGGGGCCCACCAAACAACAATGATGGGTGCAACCAAAAAAATAGCTGGTCATTGTGACGGGCGCCTGTGGTCCCAGCTACTTGAGAGGCTGAGGCAGGAGACTCGCTTGAGCCCAGGAGTTGGAGGTTGCTGTGAGCTGTGATGCCACAGCACTCTACCTAGGAGGACAGCTTGAGGCTCTGTCTCAAAAAAAAAAAAAAAAAAGACAAAAACCAAACAAACAAAAAAAGAAAATTCATGTTGAAACATAATCCTAAATGCAGCATTATTAAAGAGGTATGGGCTGTGGAGATGATTAAGTCACAAGAGCAGAGCAGCCTGCTAATGGGTTAGCATCCTTATAAATGGGCTTGAGTTTGACAAGAAGCCCTCTTGCTCTTCTCTCCCTTCCATGATGTGAAGACTCAGTACTCCCTTGTAGGACTCAGCAACAAGGCAGAATCTTGGAAAGCAGATCTCACCTGGCACCAATCTTGCTGACACCTTAATCTTAAGACTTTCTGAGCTCTATAACCAGGAGAAATAATTTTCTATTTTTAATAAATTACCCTGTGTGATTTTTTTTTAATTGCAGCACAGAGTAAATAAACCTCATCTCTAGGGGCCTCTACATTTTTCTCTAAGGAATACCTTCATTAAATTTTCTTTATTTGAACCAAGTGAGTTGAACACTATTTCATGCCAGTAGCCTGACACAGAAACTGTGCACACTCAGAAATCTGGGCTGATGGTGATTTATTTCAACACAAAGTGTGATCATTACGGCGGGTAAAGAAAATATCATAGTTCTTACAACTCCCTCCTGGAATTAGTGTACCTATGGTTGTATTCAGCCAGCCAATGTAAGCCATATGTCTATACCTTTCTTTGGAAAAAAAAGAAAAAGAATGACTTAACATTTTCTTAAAAAAAAAAAAAGTGAATGAGAATACTTATGACTCTGTTGTCATTACCAAACTAAACAGAAGTAAAGGAATTGAAACAAGGAAGTATACATATTCTTGGAGAATAATGGTCTGTGTGCTGTGAATGTCACAGTTATATTGTGATTAGATGTAAACTTTGGTTGGTATTAGATTAGTAAAAGCTACTCAGATGCTATGCCAAATGTGTGTGATTGAAAGGAATGCATAGGAAAAGAAATCTGGAAAGGCAAAAACAGGGTCATGCCTATATTTGAAAATATTTTCTGTGAGCCAAATCAGAGATTTGGTAGAGTCTGGTAGTGTGTACCAGACATTCATGACAGCTATAAAGAAAATAAAATGCATAGGACTATACTTACACAAGGAGGTGAAAAATCTCTACAAGGAGAACTGCAAAACTCTGAGGAAAGAAATTGGAAAAGATACAAACAAATGGAAAAACATCTTGCTCATGAGAAGGTACAATCAATATTGTTAAAATATCCATATTCCCCAAAGTGATTTATAAATTCAATGCATTCCCCATAAAATCACTGATACCTTATTTCACAGATCTAGGAAAAATAATTATATACTTTGTTTGGAACCAGGAAAGAACCTGAATAGTCAAAGCAATCTTGTACAAAAAGAAGAAATCTGGAGGCATCACATTACTGGCCTTTAAACTGTTCTATAAGACTTTACTAACCAAAAGAGAACGGTATTGGTACAAAAATACAGACACAAACTTTAAACTGTTCTATAAGACTATACTAACCAAAAGAGAATGGTATTTGGTACAAAAATAGAGACATAAACCTGTGGAACAGAACAGAGCCCAAATATAAAACTACCTACCTATAACCAACTGATCTTTGACAAAACAAATAGCAATGTATTCAATAAATGGTGTTGAGAAAATTGGACAACCACATACAGAAGAATAAAACAGGATCCCTCCTTCTCATCATTCACAAAAAATTACTCCAAATAGAACACTTAACTCTAAGGCATGAAACCATAAGAATTCTAGAGGAAAATGTAGGGCTGGGCAAATAGTTTATGACTAAGACCCCAAGGCGATCTTGGGGAATCCCCATACTATGCAAGGGGATTGTGACAACAAGAAAAATTAATAAATGGGATTTGGTTAAATTTAAAAGCTTCTGCATAGCTAAGGAAATAATCAACAAAGGAAATAAGTATAGAATGGGATAAAATAGTTGCAAGCTATACATCTGATTAAGAACTAATATCCAAAATTTACAAACTGAATTAAATCAAGAAGAAAAAAAAAAAAGAACAGGCATATTAAAAAATGGGCAAAAGACCTGAACAGAAGGTTCTCAAAAGAAGAAAGATAAAAATATATGAAAAATTGCTCTTTTTCACTAATTATCAGGGAAGCGCAAATTAAAACCAAAATGGGATATCAACTCAGAATGGTTTTTATTAAAAGCCTGAAAACTATCGATGGTATCACAGATGCATAGAGAAAGTTACTCTCTGATGGGACTGCAAATTAGTACAACCCCTAGGGACAATGGTATGAGGATTCCCAAAGAACTAGAACTAGATCTAGTTTGGATCTAGTTTGGATCTAGTCTGGATCTAGTTTGATCCAACAATCCCACTATTATGTATTTACCAAAAGAAAAAAAAACTTCATCTAAATGACACCTGCAATTCAATGTTTATTGCAGGACAATTCACAATTACAAAGATGTGGAATCAACTCAAGTGCTTATCAATTCATGAGTGGATTAATTAAAAAAAGGTGACATGTGTATGCTATGAGTACTACTCAGCCATGCAAAGATGAATTAATACCTTTTGTGACAATCCAGATGGAACTGGAGACAGTTTTCCTAGGTGAAGCATCTCATGCTTCACAAACACCAAATGTACTCACTATTAAATTGGAACTAACCCATGAGTTAGTGGAAATCAACCAGAGGGGGTAAAAAAGAGGGGGCAAAAACCTACCTAATGGGTACAATGAACACTGTGTGGGTGATTGGCACATCTATAGTCAAGACTCAAGCACTACCAAAGTGACCTCCATAAACTAAAACATTTGTACCCTGTTAATTTCTTGAAATAAAAAAGAAAATGTTTCTCACAATCTAATCATTCTATATGGAGAATGGACTATGCAGTCCATGAAGGGAGATTATCTAAAATGATTACACAAAAATTTGGAAATGTAGCAAGCTAAGCTCATTGTTTCATAATCTATGATGTAAATTATATTAAGATAATAAAAATTTCATGACTTTATATAATGGGCAGAGGTTTCTATAACATGTATGAAAGGAATTAATGAGACCGATCAAGTCATTTGTTAATTCAGTTACCACTGACATTACCCCAATCTCAAAAAAAAGATATTGTTTATAATAGAATTTATTTTAGACAATGTCCCTGAATGAGAAAAATTATTTAAAAATAATCTACCAAAAAAGTAACTGTAAAGCAACATGACACAGCAGAAATTTCCCAAACAAATAGTAGCTATTATATATACCCATTAAAATAAAATTGAAGTGGCCAAAACATTACTGATGAAATTTGAAATAAGGATAATATGCAATGCACAAATAAAGGGCATAAAATCCTTCCATGGTTTGCATGTAATTTAATTTAATTATTGACTCTCACATTCATAGCTGGGGTATCATCAATCACCATAGATAATATTTTTTCCAAGCCACCAAAACTAATTATATTCAGTAATCTTTGCTCACTGAGACTAATCACTACATTACATTAAAAATCAATCTATTATATAGTGTCATGAAG
The DNA here is from genome assembly GCF_000181295.1 of Otolemur garnettii. Lineage (NCBI taxonomy): Eukaryota > Metazoa > Chordata > Mammalia > Primates > Galagidae > Otolemur > Otolemur garnettii. Next base: position 747,980 of record NW_003852660.1, on the reverse strand, counting down.
GTCTGCTGAGTGTAGTGATTTTTTATGAACCTTAAAATTCTATGTTGATTACCTGAATACTTCACACAGATGTATCAAATTATTGTCCAAATTCTCTCTTGTAAACTATGAAAACACTGGTGATTTTTGTTTTATTTTTTTTCGAAGTGAACCATTTGGCATTGAAAAACAATTACGTAAACATTGCCATTCATTGTTTATATTTTTTGAATTAGAATATTGACAAAGGAAAATAAACTGACATGTCAATCTAATAGGAGAACACTGGGAAGGGCAGAGGTACAGCTAACGTGATCACTCCTGACATTAAGGGGTTCTCTAGTACCCTTCCCTACGAAGTGTTCAGTTTACGTTGTTTCTACACCATGTTTTTTTAACAATATTTTAGTTTTATTTAGGTGACTCTTCCCTGAACTACTTGTTTAAGTTAATTCAAATCTGATGTTTTATGTTCAGAGTATTTTAAATATAAAAAGACTGTAGAGATTCATTCACAAATGTGGAAAACTTAGAAAAATTTTAAGCTGCAAAACTGCTCTAGTTGTTAGAACCCATGTTTTCAACTGCTTTACAGAACTCTTTTCGGTAAACCACAAATAAATATATATAAAGTGCTTATAATCATATTCATATATAAACAAATTTTCTCCACTTAATAGAATAGTATACTAAGTACATATATAAAGGCTTAATAGTTGTTTACATTTACTGTTTTTCCTTCATCTCTTTTTCTTTATTTCTCTTCTTCATCCTCTTCCCTTTCTCCTTTTTATTTTTCAAACATCTTTTTGTTTTTGAATGTAATATCCACCTAGTTACCTCATTGTATATCTCCCAAGAACATGGACATTCTTCTGCATTACTAGTATACTATCAGACCTTTATCAGATTTAAGAAATACAATTTTACTCTTGGAATAAAATCTAATAGAGAGTCTGTATTTTTTAAATTTCTCTCAATGGATTATTACTATTTACATTTCTTAATCTGGGAACCAAAAATCATGCATTTAGTTATTGCATTAGCCTCCATTAGTTTTATTAATGATTTTTTTAGTCTTAGATAATTGTTTTGTAAATGATCATTACTTTGAAAGTGTCTGAATGTTTTCTCAGAATTAGGATCTTTTTTTCCCCCAACAACCCCAAATAGGTGATGCTATGTCTTTAGTGCAATATCAATTGGTTTCATTATTGGTAGTCCTGAGTCTTTGGTAACAGTTTCTGGGGTAGTATGTACCAGATTACTCAGTTGTAATGGTTCTTCTCTCACCCTCTGTAATTAATAAATAATCTGTGAAATGATACTTTGATATTTGAATATCTTGTTTCCCAGCAAAATGGATTTAGCATCTGGAGATAATTTTTACTTAACTAATTGAAAAATTGGTAGTTGCAAAGGAATAAAGCAAATACATGTACACATACACGCACGTACACACATACTCAGAGGGTGCCAAAAACGGATACATAATTTAAGAAAGAAAAAAATGCATTAACATTATAATCTTCATGTCACATTTGACTTCTGTGACCACAAGAAATACAAGATACAATATACAAGATAACAAACATCGGTATATAGTGAATATTACAATTTTAATACAGTTTTTTCTTTTATTAAAATGTCTAAACATTTTTTGGTACTCTCTGGATATGTAATATATAAAATCAGTTTTACTTTGCAAGATAATTTGTATTTACTATATATTTAATTTTTGTTTGATAACTTTATGACAATTTTACAGATTTAAGGAATATTTGTGTACGTTTGGTGTGAATGCAAATAGCAAAAAACAAAATGGAGGCCTGAAACTAGCTATCATTATAGTTTTCTCATTAGAATGCACAGTTGCAGAGTTGTCTTGGTCTAGTCTTGAACAATGTGTAGATTAAGAACGATTTCATAGAGTTACTTAGTCACTAACAATGATCATTTGATATGAAGAGATCTGAGCATCTTATTTCTATTGACAGTAAGGCCTTAGGGCTCATATTTATTCTTTAGTTCTTTGTTAGCGCCAAAGAATATATTTTTCCTTTAATGTGAGTAAAATGAAATGAGACCTACAATAAAGGCAAATTAGTGGTTCTCAGTTAGCCTATAGTAAACATGAAATTGTAAATAGTACACGAATCATTGTATGAGTAGAATCCAGTCTAAATAAATTTTCTGTACACCATGCAATACCTTATGAGATGCAGTAGAAACAGATTGTCACCTACCTGAATTCCAATCCTGGTCCTTTCCCCTAACTGTGCATGTGACCCTTGGGTATGTTAATTACTGTTTCTGTGCTATAGTTTCCTAATCTGTGAAATGAGGATTATAAAAACTTCCAAAGTTATTGCAAGATTAAATTATTTGCACCTTGTAAAATTGTTTTAAAAGGGGTTTTATACACAGTGAACAATCAGGAAGTTTGCAAGTATGGACAAAAGACAAGAGTAATGGTTAAGGGTACAGGCTTTGATGCAAGAGAATGGGGATATGAATCATGGCTTCCATTAGATTTTGTGCAGTCCAGATGATAATTTGCAAATATTAAACTGTTAATGTTCAATTACTGTTACAAATACTATCTTTATCTAAGATTGAGCCAGGATACTTACTGTCCATGGGCAGGACAGAATAGGTTTTGGTCTTTTGGATTTAGGAAATACAGTTATCCCTCCATATATCCACAGAAAATTGTTTCCAAGACCCCTTTGGATTCAAAAACCTTCAGATGCTCAAGTCCCTTATATAAACTGTAGTATATGCATGTAACTAAGCATTAAGCACTTTAAATTATCTCTACTTATAATGTCTAGTAAGAAGTAAAGGCTATATACATAGTTCTCATACTGAATTAAGTTTTTATTTGTATTATATTTTGTTTAGTAATGTTAGTTTTTATTAATTTAATTTTCCCCCAGGATATTTTCCATGTGTGGTTATTGAACCTGCAGCAGCAGAACTGTAGTTAGAGGACTCACTGTTTTTGAAAGATAGAAATTGAAAACAGAGGGAGAGAATTTCTAAGCTTGTTGGCATTTCAAGAGGCAGATGTAGCCTCGATATCCTCAGCATAGTAAAGCCTCATCTGGTGGTCCAAGATCCCATCTCCTTTTCTAGGAGATGACTGATACATAGAAACGGACTTGATCTGATGGATGGCTGTATTTACCTTTGTGTTTTACACTTAGTGTGAGTGTATGTGTGTGTATGTATACACACAGAAATATTGTATGTTTCAATATTGATGTGTTTCAATGTTGATGTGAAATATTGATGTGTTTCAATGGAAGTATTATCACCAAGATTCCTTTGATGGTGAAAATAAATATATTTGTATGACTATCTTTCTAAACCCCCTAAATTCTAAATTCTGAAACACATCTGGTCCCAAGGGTTTCTGATATACTCCTTGGACCAGTGTTAGGGCTTTGGCTTTTTCCCATTTTTCTTTCATGACTAAGCCTGGGATGTGGTTTTAGAAACAGACAAATATAAAAGTGACCTAATAAGAATTGTTTCTCATTTAAACTGTAAGGAGAAGAAAAAAACAAAAAACTATAAGGAGAAGACCTCATGGGTTTGATCTGGTCAAAATATACCAACTGGCGCATACTTGGCAGAGGGAGGTCTTAACTTTGGCTACTAAGAGAGCTACTAAGAAGTTCATGTGTGACTTCAAGAGTGACACATTAGTGAGTTATAGGTGCTACTTGGTGAATGTTCCTGAGTGGGTCACTATAGATGGAGGGAGGTGGACCCGTATTCATCCTGGTCAGGGACCTAATAGGGGTCATAGCCAAACACTAAACCATGAAGCCAGCCAAGCATTGCCAGTGGTCAGGGGATTGATCATTGATCTGTCTTTATTAATTATGAATTCTATTATCAAATAGGAGAAGGGTACTCAAGGAACCAGGAAGCCATTACCTTCAAAATGGGAGAAATCAAAGTTCTCTACTTAGATATTTCAGCACTCCTTTCTGCTACTAGGATGACTTAGATGATCACATGTCAAAACATTATTCTATTTTTTTCTTTCAATAGTTGTGCCATATAATATGCCATATTTTTGATTATATGAATACATGCATATATTTATATGTTTTATATATATATGTAAAGTCATTCTCAAGATATACTGTTTGTGTGTATATACTTATATAATTTCCCCATGTATTTGGTTTTATGTTTAACCTATTATGTGTATAATTAAAAAGTAGTTTTTTTATTAAAAAAAACTAGGCATATAAAAATACCTAAAATAAAGCAACTGTCTTTAATTTTCATGAGATAGTAATGAAATAAGTATTTTAGTTTGAGATTATTCATATATATATATATATATTTTGGCAGGGGCTGGGTTTGAACCCATCACCTCTGGCATATGGGGCTGGCACCCAACCCTTTTGAGCCACAGGTGCCTTCCCCATTTATATTTTTAAAAGCTTTATGCTTTTCAAAAAATTTAATGCATTTTTGCTGAACAGTTCATTAAAATGCCATAGATAAGAATAGACAATCTTCTTAGTATTACTTCTATCTCTATACTAAAGTCAGTAAAAATAGTTTTGAGGCTGGAGTAGCACTGTATTTCAGCTCCCTCTCTCTAGAAATAGACTGAGAATAAAAAAGCAGTAGTAATAAGAGCTGGAAAATATAGTACTGAAGTGAAAGGCATGGTGTCTAGCACTCTTCAAAAGCACCATTATTTTAGAAATGGATCACTGTGTAAGAAAAAAGGTGTTTAAATTGTCTGAAAATTCTGCAGCATTACAAACCTTTGAGGGGAAATGTAGCTACAGTTTGGGGAAAAAAAGTGTGCACTTACATAAAAGGAGGCAATTTTTATTGCCTATGTATCTCCATGAAGACACCAGAAAAACTGTATAAATTCATTTTATAACTGCAAAACTAACAAATAACATGTCTCTATGCAAATTGTCATTAATCATCTCTCTGAATGAAGAGAGAAAAATCTTTCTGTTTTTGTTGAGTCTCACTATGTTGCCCTTGGTAGAGTGCTGTGGCATCACAGTTCACAGCAACCTTAAATTCTTGGGCTTATGCAATTCTCTTGCATCAGCCTCCCAAGTAGCTGGTACTACAGGTGCCCACCACAATGCTTGACTATGGAAAAGCATTTCTGAGAATTGAAATGTGGAACTTTCCAGTAGCCTATATTGTTTTTATAATATTCAAAAATATATTTTAAGAATATGTTATTATAACTTAGAAGCACAGTATGAGATAATTTAGTAAGATCTTTTTTTAATAGATACATAAATGATGTATCTAGATTAACATTAAAATAGCATGACTAAAAAGAATTAACACTCCTGCTTAATTCTCATTTCTGGCTTATCTATGTCTATGACAGAGTGATACAATAATCACATTTATATCAGTCTCAAGATTGTTCATTTTAAGTAGTCTTCATGCAAATAAGTCATGTATGTTACTCAGTAATTGGAAACTAAGTTTTAAAGAACCTAATGGTTAAATTACTACACACAGATTATCACTGACATTAAATCTAGATTCTTGTCTATAGCCCTCCATCTTAAGAGTTTCTATGAAAACTGATATTTTTGAAAGTCAAACTAAATAACCATATTGTATCATCACTATTAAATGCAAATTCCAAAAATATAAGAAACTTTTAAAAAAGTGTATCTTCCTTTTGGGCAATTATCACCTAAGTTAGACCAGTTAGTACATACATACTGACAAGAGAAAGGTTTATGTCAGTCTGTTTTTGTTTTACTTTGGCTTGGTTTTAAAAGCTATCTCTGGATACAACATACTTGAAGTATCTTTAGAAATCTCATACAAGTACATTGGGAAATTAAGTAAACATAAGAAAGATAATAACCAGAAGTTTATAATCATTAATTATGAATCCCTAATATTTAACTACTTAATAGAAGGAATAGAAGGCTAGCTATTTACAAATATTTAGCTACACCAGTTCAAATAACATTTGTAGTAAGTAGACTGAAAAAACAGCACACATTCATTATTCTTCCAATACCTACCTGCCACCTTGGAAATTAAGACTTTATAGACTGGTTAAGCACATACATGCTGGACCTACAATTTGTGGGTTCATGTTTTCAGTGCTGCCCATTTCTTTGGGCAAGTTGCACAAACTTTGTGTAAGGTAGTTTTCTTCTCTATACTGGAGATGGTATTATCATTACTTATTTCACAGGGTTCTCATACCTAAGTTCATAGAGTATTTAGGCAAGTGCTTGAAGCACAATAAACACTTTACCATCACAGTGTATTTGCTTCTTTAGGCAGGGGCATTAAACACAGTGGTCCACTTCACACACATAATAAAACATTTTGATATTACTCTCTTTTCTCCTATTCTTGATTCTATAGTAGCTTCAGATCTATTTCACAAAGTAAAATATAATACATATTTTTAAATATACTTTTAAATAAGTACAATGGATAGAAAAACAAAAAGAGAAGGGGCTTATCTGGCAGCCTTCACTTGGTAGAATTGCATGTTCCAATGAATTAATTACAAACTAATTCATCCAACAATTGATAACAACACATTCTGGGGATGTTTGGAAAAATACAATGTTGTCTTTACTCTTGAGAAAATTACATAGGGAGCTAGACAATAAATCCGAGATTGCTATGTGATGGATGGCATTATCATGACAAGTAAGGGCACTCTAGAAGAAAAATATTCTTATTCCAGTGACAAGATGCTTTGTGTCTTAATAGAGAACTTTGGGGAATGAAAGAATATATGGAACAGAGAGCCTGTCTAAAGATAGAAATGCCATTAGGAGAAAGAGGCATGAATATAGATCAGAGATAATAAACTGGATTGTTCTTGTTTTGATCCGGAGGACTATGGATGATTTGAGGATGTGTTAGGGGTAAGATTAACAAGAATTGGTAAGTGATCATGTATTTGATGTAGAAGATAAGGAAAGAGAAAGCATCAAAAATGACTCATTCTTTCAAAATTCATTGGATTTTAAAACAGAAGTGTTCTATTCCTTTAATGTAATTTTCAACTTCTTAATTCCAATTATAATTATCCTCCAGAAATATTAATCAGTAATATTCATCCTCTTTTGATAATCTTCTTCTGAAGTCTCCCTATTTTAATCATTTATTTATTTTTAATAGCTCTCAATTAATTGTGGGATAAAATTTAAAACTGGCAATGAATGCCTGCCCATTTATAAAGTCACTTCTACCTACATAAAGCAAGTCAAAAATAATCCTTTGCTATTAATATGTGATCTAGTTAGGTTTTACTAATGAGGCTTAGTGTAAGAAAATTACAATACTCCAAAATATCTTGAAAGCCTATGTCCTGTTTCTAAACTGAACCCCAAAGTTGACAGCATGGGCACGTTATACCTTGAGGTGAAATAAAGGAAAGAGACAAAAGGGCAGCACAAATTTTGCTGAGACTACATTTTCCAGATGAAAATTAGAACAATGCTCAAAGTATTCAATTTTCTCATTCTCATATCTATCTCTTAATAATTGGTAAAAGAGAGATTTCATCCCATCAGGCAAAATACAACTTAGCCCTGTAATGATACCACTTCCTCAGCATCATTAGGGTACTTGAGAGAGGGTACGATTAATGCCTATGTGGAATCATTAACTAGAGCAGGTCTATTCAAAATAGGAGAAACAATATTCTGTTCACTAGTAAATAGAATTGTATTAATGGGGTATTGGTTTAGGATCAGTAAATGGGTACTTGGAAATATAATGTCACTTGATCTAGAGTAGGACATAATTGTTGACAAGTTGGGAATGCTACTAAGCTAGTTATTTTACTACAACCTGAAGTCCCTTTATCAACAAATACATATTTTAAATAATGTTATTCACTAAAATAGAATGAAGGTGAAAAAATATAAAGATCACTTTTAGAATATAAGTACAGTGCTGTTAAACAAGTATTTTTGTAATTTATTCTCATGACTTGTATAAAATCAGCACATTGTACCCCATAAATGTAGTAATATATACAGTTATTGTCTAATAAAAAAATAAAAAGAATTATAATTTTTGTTTTAAATATCAGAATCATGCTGCACATTCTATGAATGTGACTTGTTACATCTTTTAGTGTTATTTAACATTAATCCATGAGAAGTAAAGATATCTTTAAGCTGAAAAATAAATATTTGACCTATTCATAAAGACATATCAGTAGATCAATAATTCAGTTTAGATAGTCCGTTCTTTTCTTTTACAAATATTTCACATTCAAGCAAACAGACCTGGTGAATTTAATCCTGATAAATTAGTGTGATTATCCAACCTCTGTTCCTTTTGAAAAATACAATATTCAAACCTCAGTGATTGTTACTTAAGTATTAAAATAAACAACTGCTGTCTCTTTAGATAGGCAAAGATATTAAAAATCAAATACCATAATAGCAAACAAGAATTTGTTATAGGCAAAGATTGTTTTATTGCACAAAGCTATTCACAAACATATTTAATATCTATCAAAATAAGTTTTTAAATGAGTATTTTAATACCTATTTCATAGGGGAATAAATTTAGAGAGGTTAGGCACATAGATACTGTTATATAAGTCAGTGTGGAGACAAAGAAAAACCCCAAACAGAGGGAACTTTCTATCACATTAAATTTACTTTATATTAAGAGGAAATTTTAGTAATGTTGATTTTACATCATCAAAGTGTTTATATATATAACATATATAATATATATATTATATATATATAACATAACATGTATAATATATAATAACATAACATGTATAATATATAATATATTTTTTTTATTTTTATTTTTTTGTTGTTTTAAGAGACAGAGTCTTACTTTGTCACCCTGGGTAGAGTGCTATGGCATCACAGCTCACAGCAACCTCCAGCTCTCAGGCTTAGGCAATTCCCTTGCCTCAGCCTCCTGGGTAGCTGGGACTACAGGTGCCTGCCACAATGCTCGGCTATTATTTTGTTGTTGTTGTTGCAGTTTGGCCAGGGCCAGGTTCAAATTCACACCCTTGGTATATGGGGCTTGTGCCCTACTCACTGAGCCACAGGTGCTGCCCCCAAAGTGTTAATACATTTTAAGCCAAATTTACTTCTTAAAAAAAGAGAGGTAGAGTAGAGTGAATGGTTATTAGCAGAGGAGGCAGTGTGCAATGAAAGATAAAATATTAAAATTACCATTAAATAGGGTAGGAAGAAATTTTTAAAATGCTAGAATTATCTATGGCAACCATACAATTATTTGTGACCTTTCTTTTGAAATTAAAAACATTTAATTCAGTAATTATAAGCTCATTTTGATAATTCTAATCTTTGATTACCTACATTAAATAATGTTTATGATATTGAATAAACTCCTTTTTAATATGTATACTTATTACTTTATAGAAACTGATCTACTAATATTAAGATGTTGGTATAAACAGAGGTTGAGAAAAATTTCCCCCAAAACAATCAACTAAATTTACAAAAAAAAAAATTCTTCTCCACAGTTGTAAAATATTATAACAAACATTTTAAGGAAGAAAAATTCTCTTTAGTTATATACTTTTCTTTTATATTTTGGTTTTTTTCTACCTAGAAATAGCTCAGCTGTCTGGATTGGCTTAGCATATCAGAATATCATGCTAAAAAGACTCCAATGTACGTAAATTTAACATACTTTCTGATGTGATTCTTGTTCAGATTTCTTAATGTATTTTTATTTCAGATGATTCACTAATAATATTGAGTTTGTGATATTCACGTTGTCAGGTTGCTTTGAGCACTAAGAGATAAAAGGTAAAACAACTCCTAGTACTGGGTCTGACACATTATAAGAGCTTAAAATGCAGAATAAGTTTTGGTCTTGCCCCCCAAATGGGAAAATTATAGCAGATAATTTTTTGCTAGGACTGGAAATGTCCTCAGCAATCACTCCTCCCTCTCAATAAATCATGCCATTTCTATTATTAATGAATTTCTTACCTGAAAGAAAGAAACTGCCATGCATCAAAACTGCCGGGACACATGTTGATGATACACAAGTCTGGATCCTACCTAAGATTCCCAAAATCAAATTCTCTGGATCACAAGGGAAAGAACACAAAACTAGATAATCTAGAACACAAACTGGATAATCTGTTTTGGATACTCATTTAGTTTACTTTCTTTGTTTGCAAGCTAATTAAACACTTTGTCTCCTGCCACAATAAAAAAAAAAGTTATTATATGGACTTTATAGTTTCTAATGAGGACTAACTTAAAGTATGTAATAGTGCTTTGTAAACTATAAAATAATATAAAATTAAAAGTTTTATTATGGTTGAAAAATAGTATCATTGGCAAATTTATTTCTTATTGAGTTTCACATATTTTAGGTTTCATCACCTTGTCTTCTTTGTTTTCTGTAATTTCTACTTTTCACTAAAGTGGTTATGATTACCCTAAAGTCTACTCTTCAGTTCTTCAGGCCAAAAACGTTGTAACTTTTTATTGGAGTTTTGGTCCCATCACATGGTAAAGATTCTATTCTGTCCTTGTGCATTAAACTTACCAACCAGTGTCATTCCTTTTTAATTCATATTTCTACTCCCTTCCAATATGTTCCTGCCCTCCAGTAGTCAAGCATATTTTTCGCATCATGTCAAGAGTTTTTAATTGTTATATTTGGCAGACTGGTAGGCAGTCATTTAATCATAGAAATAACAGCAAAATTCCTATGCCTTGGTTCCAGAGAATCCATTAGATGTTACTTTTTTAAAATTGTCAGAAATTAGGAAGTAAGTGTCTGCTTACTTGGAGATTAGATGTTTTTGGTAATCCTACAGTTGCCAAAGTTAGATGTTCACTGTCTCTGCATCACTAGCTTTAGAAAAATTATTCTGGCTAGGGACATTTATTAGCTGAGCCTAAGATATGAGCAACTTCTCTACTTTCCAGAAGGTGCTATAAAATCAAGATTCTAAAAAGTTTTGCCTCTCAGAAAGATATATATAGTTGGTAATTTTCATACAACCAATGAGTTAACAGAACTGCAACCATGAAATTGCTAACTATGTGCTACTGCATGGGAATAATAAAGTTCCGTTCATTGAAAGGATTAATTAAAATTAAACAAGGTAAGATGAAACTGTCTTTCAAAACAAGATTTTTAAAATATAAAAGTCATATATTTTAATTATGAAAGGTTAAAGAAATGCACAAATTCTTTTATAAAGCAAATATAAGTTAACCAGAATTCTAATCAATGATTTATGAATTTATAATTTTTAGACAAGTTATAGAACTTTAATGGCCTCTGATACTAATTGCAATGGACTATGATTTGCATCAAGACTTTTCTATATATTTGTGACATATCTGTGAACAAGCACACACACTAAACCTATGGAACTGGCATTCAAGTTAAAGATACAAGCTTTGCTTAATTACTATTATTTTTTTTTACCTTTCTTTGGAATAAAATGGGGAATAAAGAAATCCATAAAAAGAGAAAACATTCCACTGTACTATTCATCCAGTACTTGCTATAGAAAAGAGCCCTCATCCTTCTCACCTCTTCTATACCAAGGTGGAGAGATGTGTGGTAGGCAGAATTTTAAGATGGTTTCATGACCTTCCTCACCTGGTGTATTACAATGATGGTAGGTTACTTCAAAAAGGGGATTTTCAACTAATTAGCTAATAATCAGTTACTAATTAATTATTAATTAGTTACTAATCAGTTGGTCTTTAATATGAAGATTATCTTGGTCACCAAATTTAATTGGTTACTAATTGGTTGATTTTAAGCATGACAATTACCTGGCTGCCCTAATTTAATCACTCAAGCCTTTAATGTGGAAAGGTTTCCTTGGCTGGTAGCAGATGGAAAAGTTGGAGAATGTGTGAGAAAGATTAGCATGAGAGGATGTTTTAAAAATTAGCTCATGATACATAAGAGATTAAAACTAAGGTAGGAAACTATAAGAATTCTAGAAGAAAATATTGGAAAAAGTCTTATAGATACTGGTCTAAGCAAAGAATTCATTAAGAGGACCCACACAACAATCCAGTAACAACAAAAATAAATGAATGTGACCTGACCAAATTAAAAAGCTTCTGCATAGCCAATGGAACAATTAAAAGAGCAAATAGACAAACCACAGAATGGGAAAGACATTTGCATGCTGGATATCTAAGAAAGGTCAGATAACCAGAATCTACAAAGAGGGCAAAGAACATGAACTGTAAATTTTCAAATGAAGATATACCAATGGCCAACAAACTCGTGAAAAAATGTTCAACTTCTCTAATCATTAGGGAAATGCCAATCAAAACCACAATGAGATATCATCTAACTTCAAAAAGAATGGGTCCCATTAAAAAGTTCCAGAACAACAGATGCTGGCATAGATGTGGAGAGAAAGGAACTCAAATGCTATTGGTGGGACTGCAAACTAGTACAGCTATTGTGGAATATTATATGGGAACGCCTCAAGAACTTAAAGTAGGCATATGATCCAGTAATCCCACTGCTGAGTATGTAACAGAGAGAAGAAAAAGGACACCTTCACCCACATGTTTACAGCATCACAATTCACAATTGCCAAGACATGAAAAGTTCCCAGGTGGGCACAGATACATGAATGGATTAATAAAATGTGGCCTGTGCATACTGTGGAGTACTAGTCAGCCATCAAGAAAAATGGTCATCTAGTATTTTTTGTGACAACCTGGATGGAATTAGAGACCAGCATTCTAAGTGAAGCATCATAGGAATGGAGAAACACATGGACTCAGTGCCAGGTTGGAACTGATGGATCAACACATAAGTACACACATTGGAAGTAAATCTCATGGATTAACCCTCAGGCAAGAGCCCGAAATAAATGGTTACCTTAGTCTATAGGAAATGAATTCTGAAAAAAGAATCTGATATAAAATTTGAGATCAGATTTTAATTCAGATCCTTTATGTAAAATACATTCCCAGTCAACACTTTTACCTGGGTTTTAGGAAACTCTGCAAAGATAAGAGAGTTGAGCCAACCTACACTGCTAAGCTGTAGAACTGTAAGATGATGTAGAGGGGCTATTTTCAGCTGCTAAATTTGTGGTAATTTTTAGAATATAGAAGACTTTATTAATGCAGTGGTTCTTCAATTTTCATCAGAATTACCTCTACAGCTTTCTTTCTTTCTTTTTTTTGTTTTTAATTTTTAATTATTATAATTTTTTTTTTTTTTTGCAGTTTTTTGGCTGAGGTTGGGTTTGAACCCTCCACCCTCGGCATATGGGGCCAGTGCCTTATTCCTTGAGCCCCAGGCACCGCCCACCTCTACAGATTTTAAAATTGCTGGGCCCCACGTTCTGAGTTTCTGATTCAATAGGTTTGAGGTAGGCCCTAGGTAACATTGATGCTGCTTGGAATCTACTTTTTGGGGACCATTGTGCAGCAATAATATTTTTGGCCTCTCTTTATTTCACTCAGTAAACTCCCTTTAAGAGGAAGAAAATTGCTTACTTGGTTTGTGAAATCGGGGGAAGGCATTGAGCTTTCTCAGTATCTTTAGGGCTCTCACAGCAGGATGTCAGCCTGTAGATAGGGACCACTGTGGTCTGCTCTTGGCCTTGAGGTAAGCTGTTTGCCTTTGTGACAGGCGGCTAATGCTTGTTCCAAACCTCCAGTGACTCTGTGAGGAAGTCTAATTCTGAGAAAAGCACTCAGAACTATGACCCTTTATCATGTTTCAAAGCTGCTGACATTTTGTGACCATGGTGTCTCTTAGTTGGTTTGGGCTTTGGAAAGAAATATATTATTTGTTGTCCTCATGAAATCTTAACACCTGACAAAGGATCGAGGACTTGGAACTCATTTTAGCAGCCTATAACTGTCTTTAGCTGCCAAGAACTTTACTTTCTGCAGTCAGATGAAAGATGACATTTCAGGCAGTAGTCAGTTTGTAACTGCTCCATCAAACTGTCTTAAAGGAAGGTATGGCGATGCTTTTTATGAGGCTAACTAGGGAAAGCTGCAGAGTTTATCAGCTGCCTCTAAACAACCCACACTAATTCACAGCTGTACCCCTGCGACACCACACTGCAACCAATCAGTCACACTTGTTCCAAATTCAAACAAAATTGGCACCTTACACAGTATTCATAACCAAAATGTTTACAATTAAGGGCCTTGCTTTTCTATTATAAATCTGGTGATTAAGGAAAAATCCTTATGCACAGTATAACAGCCAGTAAAAATAGACCTAATATTTCTTTTCCCAACATTTTGTGGAGCAACAGGATCTTATTCTCAGACAGAAACTCTTATTTATTGACTATCCACATTATAGAAGCCTCTCACATTTATTGTTTAATTCTTCAGTAACATTATCAGCGAATTTATTTCCATTTTACAGTGAGGATCATAAAATGCAATAAGTTTCTATCATTGTATATCCTGAAGGAGGGTGGGATGGGATTTAAACCTAGGGTCTGTTTGGTTTTAAGGCTCATGCATTTTTCTAATATACCATTTTACTGATGAAAAAATGTCATTTTAAAATAGTGGAAGTTACTGTGGTAAGTAAATAGGGCCTTCCTAGAAATATGCCTCTAGCTGATAACAAGTTTAAAGAATGTTATAACAAGTTTTAACAATGTTATTTTTTTAAAAAGTTTAAAAAATAACAAATATACTAACATGTCCACTAGATGCTTTATTAAAACCCATTATTTCAGATAGTGTAATTGTGCACAAAATTTGTTAATGGTATTGTATGTCTGATATCTTCTTTCCTTAGTCATATATTAATAATTATTAAGAAAAATTTGCCATGCCATCCCTTATTCAATAACTGCCAACTCATATTGTTTTTAACTGAATTATAAAAAATTAACTTAATTGATTATGAATTAAAAATACAGATGTTTAAATGATGAAAATGATAATACAATTCTATTAATGTCATATTTCCAAGGAGAATAATGCTTTTTGTAACCTCATAAATCCTATGTCCCAAGCTTATTTTCCAAATCCTTTGGTCATTTCATCACAGATATCCTATGACAAATTCAAGATTAACATAATAGGATTCATAAGTCTGTATCTATCCCCAGAAAAACCCGGAATACATTCTCTAGGTACATGACCCCAGGCAAGTAATCTATTTTATGTTTACTTTTCTCAGTACTAAGTGTGGAAAATAATATTTGCCTACACGCAGAAGGTGTTATATAAATAACATTTATTGATTGAATAATACATCAATTAGATGAGTAATTAATTTAAAAATAAATTAATATGATGTCTGTCTTGTGCCAGACATTGCACCAGTCACAGGGAATACAAAGAGAAGTATGATAAGCATTCTCAATTGAGACACAGAAATACAACAACTTGGTACATTCTATTTTGGGATATACACAGTTCCATTCTGGAACCACGAGAAAGAACCTCTCACATAGCCTGGGAATGTTAGGCAAAGCTTTCTGCAATAACTCTTGAATTAAATTTTAATTTTAATTATTGAATAAAGTTAGGCCGGCAAAAATCCAGAAACAAAATGTCATAAGATATATATGGAAAACTTACAAGCATTTCACTGTTATATCACAAAGCTAAGAATGTAGGTAGTTGAGGTTCAAAAGATAAGCATATCTGGAAATTATTTTTACAATATCTACCAAAGCCTTTATAGTTATATTTCAACTCAATATATTTACTTACACGAAAATAAGAAAATCAAAACTGTGGAAAATGTTACTAATGGTAATAAGAATTTATTATAATATTTAGAAAGACATAACTTAGATATATTAAACTTAAACCATAAAGTACAGTATGTTAATATTATGATGACAACATATTTTCAAGGAATTTTTAATAAGATTGGTAAGCGTTCACAATTCTAATTCTAATATTAAGAAAACAGATTATTCTTGTGTAGTAAGATGACGATTTTTCAAAAAATATATTTGTTCATTTACAAATAACAAATTCTCGTAAGGTAATGCATCTAAATGATCACTGTTTCACCTGTTAGAATAATTTTTTATGAGTATACATAATAGTAGCAGTGCATTTTGTATATGGTAAATGAGAATGTAGATGTTTAGCTTGTCTTTCACATTTTTATAATTTTTTTTTTTTTTTTTTGCAGTTTTTGGCCTGGGCTGGGTTTGAACCTGCCACGTCTGGTATATGGGGCTGGGGCCTTACTCCTTTGAGCCACAGGCACCACTCAAATTTTTATAATGTTTAGTAGGAAGATATTTTCAGATTAAAAAAAATCAATAATGAAAATGTAATGAAAAATAAATTAGACTAAAAAATGTATCTAATTCTGTCCAAGTATGATAGGAGTGCAAACATGAAACAGCTAATTCATTTCAGTGACTTTATTTAAATCTGATGGGGTAAAATCTTTTAGATTATTCATTTCATATTATAATAACACAAAAGTGAGGTAATCCCTTATTTGATATTACCTGAAATATGTAAGAATTTCATATAGAGATAGGAAATTACTATTGTAAAGGCTGCACACATCAAAACATTAAATTTAGAACAGAAATATGTGAGGTTAGGTAAAATT
The DNA here is from genome assembly GCF_000181295.1 of Otolemur garnettii. Taxonomy (NCBI): domain Eukaryota; kingdom Metazoa; phylum Chordata; class Mammalia; order Primates; family Galagidae; genus Otolemur; species Otolemur garnettii. Next base: position 731,405 of record NW_003852660.1, on the reverse strand, counting down.
ATTTTAGGGTATTATTCAAAGATGCAACGACTAGCAAAGTATCTAAAGTCATGTTTAATGGTTAAGAGAGTGAATGAATGGATGATTTGAGGAACATACTCTTTTTGCTAATGATAACAATCCTTTAGTAATTTAAAACTAGACTTAAAAGTTCCAATTATTATATTTGTGCTCACCAATTATCCCATTTCCATCATTATTTAATATTATTCCTGGTCAATCTATTATTATATTATGTAGGGCTCACTTGTGCCAGATGAGTAAATTTGCAATTATCAGTACCAAGTTCATTCTAGTTTTATCTACCAGTCTTAAAGATTTAATACTCATCCTAAAGTCAAAATAAAGCCCAAAATAGAACAATCATGTAACCTAAGACAATGAAGAAGTGCTAAACGAATTTAACCTTTGAGACCCAATGAGTTGACTATTTTAATACTCTTCTAGCAGACAGCATGATAATAAAAATACATAAGTTGGGGCAGTGCCTGTGGCTCAAGGAGTAAGGCGCCAGCCCCATATACCAGAGGTGGCAGGTTCAAACCCAGCCCTGGCCAAAAATTGCAAAAACAAACAAATAAACACACATAAGTTGTAGTGCAAGCTAAGAGTTAAAGCTCAGGGGGTGGTGCCTGTGACTCAAAGGAGAGGGCACTGGCCCCATATGCTGGAGGTGGTGGGTTCAAACCCAACCCCTGCCAAAAAATGCAAAAAAAAAAAAAAAGAGTTAAAGCTCGGTGATGTAAGAAAATTTTCTATCAATGGCATAAAGTCTGTATACTAGTGGGCTAAATAGCAAATTATTTAGGAATATCCAGGCTTAGGACTTTATTGAGTTAAATGAATCTGGGATTTGTTACAATTACCAAATCATAGCATTTACCTCCATAAAAGAACAGCTCCAAGGAAAAAGTAATGTCTACCAAAGACAATTTTCTATAAATAATTTGGCTTTCTCTCACTTCACCATTACTAATTACCATGTCTACAAATTTACAGTTAAAAATATATCTACAGGCTACAGAAGGAAGATATAGCATCTATCAAAGGATTCATGAATCCTCTAAAAGTACAACTTCTCAGGCTATTTGAGGCTGTTTCCTAAACAGTGTGGAAAAGCCAAAATAAAAGACTAAGACAGGCATGAAAATCATGGAAGGGAAGCAAACGTGATGTAAATCACTTTAGAAAACCCTAAGACCAGCGATGAACACCACTGACCAGCATTGTTTAAAAACAGAAGCTGATGATAATAAATTAGGACATGCAACTAATATAATTAAGAGTAAAACAAAGAGGATAATAGAAGACTTCAAGAAGCCATGAATTTATACTTCCCACACCTAAGGATTGTTAACAGCAGGTCTATTGCAAATGTGTGATGCACAGAAATTTAATTAGAGCTATTTTTGACTGATTTTTTTATGCCTACAAAAGTACCAAGTTATATGTGTTTGTTGGAACACTCCTAGGAACAGGAAACATGAAGTTTGTTGTGCTTTTAAAATTTCATTCAAACTTTAGGTAGTTTTTTTATTATATGGTAATTTAATTTTCTTATTTTGCTATTACACTATTCTTTCATTAGATAAACTTTGATGATATATTCATTTTCTTTTTCTTCGATAACTGACTACTTATTTTATTTTTTCAAAGGTTTGCAAAAATTGGCTTAACCTGGAGATATCAGGGTTCAAAATTCACAGGTATTAACTGTCTTTTTAATGTTCAGACACTATTGTTACTGATATATTTAAATGTTTATAATCTACTATGACATTTTTTAAAATAAAATCCACCTAGATACATTTTTATAGATTTTATGGTTTAATTTAAATAAACTTTACTTCTTGCAGAAAGATGATCATGATTTATCATAGACGTTGCCAAACTGACATCTTCAGGGAAGATGTGAATCTGAGACTGTAGAATTCATAGTATAGAATTGTGAATTTGTGAATTATTATGTATATTTTTAAAATTGAGTTCTAAGAGGGTAATGATGTTTTTCCCTTTTACGTACTGACATGTGAATCTCTGTTGGTCTAAAAATTTATCTTAGCCACAAACACAGGATGTTTTGGAAGCTCAAAGGATGATGTAATATCATTCTGAAGATGGCTATAAAAACTATGCAAGAGAAATATCCACTAAGGAAGAGGTCTGATTGTCTTGAGAAATAAGGAGAAATTCCCCTGGTGATATTCGTTCTTTCTACAGATACCATTATGTGTGTGACATATAGTGGGCTCTGTGTGTTGTATATAGAATATAGAGTCCTGAAAAGAGGAGAACAATGTGTAGCACATAGTCTATAATAAGGAATTCCTGGCAAAAAAAATACACAACATAATTCAAGGCTCAAATTGTAAAAAATAATAAAAAAAACTTGGGTGCTCAGAAAATTGCAAATAAGTTTTAATAACTGGAATGGAGTATTTGTGAATGAGACAAGCAGACAAAAAGTATAGAAACTACCCAAGTAACCATTCTATTCAGATTGTGAAATCTTAAAAATTCTAAATGACTGAGAAATTTATGAAAAAATAAACTTAGACATTAACCATGTACAATTTTACAATATTACATCTCTTATACATTACCTTGCTTTAATACTTAGACTTCCTTAGATATGAGACACTTAGAAAACATTTGACAAAAGAATATGTATATGTATATGGAGGTTTTTTTTTTTTTTGAGGCAGAGTCTCACTATGTTGCCCTGGGTAGAGTGCTATGGTGTCACAGCTCACAGCAACCTCAAACTCTTGTGCTTAAGAGACTCTCTTGCCTCAGCCTTCCAAGTAGCTGGAACTACAGGCACCACCACAACACCCGGCTATTTTTTGGTTGTAGTTGTCATTATTGTTTGGCAGGCACAGGCTGGATTTGAACCTGCCAGCCCTGGGGTATGTGGCTGGTGCCCTAGCTGCTGAGCTACAGGTGCCAAGACACATATATGGATTTTTAAAACACTTCTTGATGATAAACAAGACTTTACCAAATGCATATTAATTTCATAATTCTTGGGCAGTGCCTGTGGCTCAAAGGAGTAGAGTTCCAGCCCCATATACTGGAGGTAGTGGGTTCAAACCTGGCCCCAGCCAAAAATTGCAAAAAAAAAAAAAAAAAAAAAATTTAAAATTTAAAAAAAAGATAAATAAAAATGAATCTCAATTTCACAATTCTTATCTTAGTTTTAAGAATTAAATATCTCCTAAGTTTACTTCCTAGTTTTTCCCAGTAGATTGCTATATTAAAAATAATTGATACAATTTGTGGATCTGTGTATCCAGCAGTCAATGTGAAAATTTGCATCTTTTAATGTGAATGCCTTCAACAAGACAGCAAGGTAATGATTATCAATACTATTGTAGCAAGTAGAAAGCTGTGTCTCAAAAAAATGAAGTAACTTTTCTAGTGCCACAAAATTATGTGTGAGAGCTAAAAATCAAACTCCTTCATATCAGGCTCAGATTTAAACACGTAAACCCACATAAATGCATGCGCACAGACATACATGCATACCTTCACAATTGTTTGATTCCACTACACTGTCTTTCACTGTGAGTTAGAGAACTTTTTTGTGCATGAAATTTAGAGAATTTAGAGTCCTTATTTTCCTTAAGATTACTTTAGCAATTTTAATGGCTTGGGCTTTGGTAAACTACAACAAGAATAGAAAGCTTTTATCATTCATATGAAGTGTAGGTACAATGGTACATTTCAAAACTATTAAGAAAAGAGTATAATTGTCTTACCACAACAAATAAGTAAGCAAGGTGATGGATGTGTTAATCAATTCAGTGTAAGCACTTCACATTGTATATCAAATCAGTACATTGAACCCCATAAATGGATCAATGTACAAAATTATGATTTAATAAAAATGTTATAATTAATAAAAGAATAGAAAGCTTTATAACCTCATCAGTGGTATCATAAAGAAAGCTAATTTTATTTTTCTCTTTATCTTTTCAGTCCAACCTTATGCACTACATTTGTACAGAAAGTACATAATACATATAAACTAATTGTTATAGATCCTAATTAGTTAATTTATTTGAATGACTTTGGACCTAAGCTTTAAGTCAAAATAAAACAATTTGCCTATTTTGCAAAATGACTAATTATGCATCAAAGTTATTCTCTGACATACTTACAATAAAAAAATTAGATTTGTTGATCAAAGAGCCCTTTTGAACTTTTTGCATCACTTTTAGTTGTTTGGGATTTCAGTAATATTTTAAATATATTCTCTAATTCTAAAATTTCAAATGAAGTCAAAATCATTTTAAAAATATTCTTTAACTTCCCAGTTATTTCCTCTGTCTTTAATCTCTTTCAAAACTAATTCAACCATTTCATACACATCAAAGGCATTCTTTACCAGGGTAATCCTTATACAATTCTAAGTAACCTTTGAATTTACAAGAGTTAAATTGGTCTCTATCTGAATCTGATCATGACACATACAAATTATTCATGGATATAGTATTTAGGAGAGAATGCTATTGGTAGGTTAGATTTCAAGCTTATGCTGATATACAGGTAAGACCCAAGAGAGTACCTCCTTGTCTAAAATCTTCAAATATTTACACAGAATACTTTCATAGTTGGCTGCCTCCCTGTATTGACCACCTGCTTATATTGACCTAATTATCATAGACTGGACACACACCACATGTTCGTATCAGTACAGCAGCCTATTTCCTTATATTGATCACCTTTGTATGTTGACTAGTTGTTACAGTCCCTTGGGTGGTCAACTTACAGAGGTTCTACTGTATATTGACAATTCCAATCCTGTATCTGGCAGAAAGTTATTAAATCTATAATTATCATTTAAGTTTAAAGGCAATATTCCATTCCTAGTCATCCTGAAATGCATCAGTCATCTATAAACAAAGTTTCAAAACACATTTGCTTTATGCCAAGTGGTAACCATGCATACTAAGTTTCTTTGTATTCCTTATTAAGAAAATTCACAAATCACTGTCATAGAGGAAAACTACTGAGTTATGAAGATTATGATCCCAGTGTTTATTTGATATAAACATATTGATATGTATCATTATATTTACAATAGTTTTTAATAGTTTTATTAAAGTATTTGCTAGTGATATACAAGGTATAATGCTTTTTTTTTTTTGAGACAGAGTCTCACTATGTCACCCTCAGTAGAGTGCCATGGTGTTACAGCTCACAGCAACCTCAAACTCTTTTTGGGCTTAAGCATTTCTCTTTCCTCAGCTTCTCAAGTAGCTGGGACCACAGGAGCGTGCCATAACACCAAGCTATTTTTTTATTGCAGTTGTCATTGATGTTTAACTGGCTTGGGCCAGGTTCAAACCCTCCACCTTGGGTGATTGTGGTCAGCGCCATAACCACTGTACTTTGGGCGCCACCCACAAGGTATAATACTTTTAAGATTAATGGAACTTCTGTATATGAAAGCAATTTGAATATATATAATGTTGAAGCAAATGTATCCCAAGGTTAAAACTAGTTATCATAATTATAATTAAAATGTAGCAGTCTTCATCGGAAAGTATTTCATGAACTAATCTATAAGAGATATATAATTACTTAAGGGCAGTTAAATAGCATCTTTTAAAACCGATTGATAAGTAGTTAACATGTAATGAACATTAATTATCAAAGTGTTCTGTATTTCTAATTTTTTTGCTTTACAGTGTGATAATTCTACGTACATAGAATATATTCCATGTTACATACACATGTGTAATATAGATATGTAAATATATGTTTGGAAGGGGTCTGACTCCTGGGATCCAGTTCAGAGAGCAAAGCATTCTAGTAGTGCATACATCAGAATGAGATACCAAATTAATAGATATTACCATGATTCACACAAAAATTTTCTGTAGACTTTTATAAACACAAAATGCTAATTTTAAAATACCAAATTATCAACATTTAGAAGAAAATATAGACATAAGTTAAATTGTCTAGGGAAGATAGCAAAGGCTTGATGTAGATAATATTTTTATTTTGTGGCTGGCAAGGAAAAAATAAAATAGTTTTCCTTATCTTTAAAGTATACACCTTGAGACAATGATTTTTCATTGATTATTAATGATTTCCATTAGCTTCTTAGATGTTTACAGTATACTATATGATAGATATAAATCTATGTCTCCAAATACTGTAGGAGCCTACATTTATTCCAAAAAGTTAAGTGAAATTGGATCTGATCATACAAATAACTACCAAAACAATAAAATCAAACTGTGTCAATTTTATGGTCAAAATGCTTCTTATTTAAATTTGTGTTTATTCCACTATTAGAGAGATTGAATTTTTTTATTGTTTTTCAGGTATTTATATTTCTTTATATGAACTGTTTTTCACATTTTTCTTTTATTTATTCTACTTCACCTTGATGAATATATGCATGTTTTAATAAGATGTTTCATTTTAAAAAGTAAGGCTATGCAGTAGACTCCAAGACGAGAAACACTACTCATTCTCTCTCTTTTCCCTGACTCTGGGTGTACATACCCTATCTTCACTCCTTAGAATAAAAGAACACTGCATTTCTCAAATACTTTGTTTTTCAACAAGTTTCTTAGATCTGTGAGTTTATAATGTTTATTATTTGAGCATTACTTAGCTATTATGTTAGCTAAGTAGAGGAATAGAACCAATAGGATGGATGGATAGTAGATAGATAGATAGATTTGGATATAGACAGTCCCCAAGTTATAAACATCTAGCTGACATAGGATTTGTATTTAGGAACCAGGCTATTAAAGGTAACAGGTAAATGTGCCTGTTCCAATTTATATACAAATTCAACTTAAGCACAAACCTATAGGATCTATCTGGTTTGCAACCTGGCACTGCCTATATAAAGGGTGATTAATAAATCTCCCTGTGGGAATTGATTGACACGATGATAAAAATGGAGAAGTACCACAATAAGCTGTCTGTAAGCAGAGAACCTGGATAACTGAAGATACAATTTAGTTCAAGTTTGAAGGCCTCAAGAGCAGGCAAGCCAATGATATAATTTACAGTCCAAGTCTAAAGGCTTTAGAATTCAGGCAAGTGGCTAGAGAGTCCTAGAATCCAAAGTCCTGAGAGCCATGAACTCTGATGACTCTGGGCAATAGAAGTAGATATCCTTACTTTGCCTCTTTATTCTATTAGTGTGGGCCTTTATATTGGATGAAGCCCACTCACGTTGATGAGGTTTCTTCCTTATTCAGTCAATTGAGTCAGATGCTAACCTCTTTTGAAAATACCTTCTCAAACTCATGTGGAAATAATGTTTTACTAACTATCTGGGTATCGCTTAGCCCAGTCAAGTTGACATATAAAATTAATCATCACAGTGACTATCCTTCCCCATATTATTCATTTTTTAAATCTCTTCTTCTTGAGTTGCAATTACACTTATGAATAATTACTATATTGTCCCACAAAGAATGTCTTTCTTCTTCTTTTCTTTTCTTTTCTTCTCTCTCTCTCTCTTTTTCTTTCTTTTTGGTTCTCTCTATTTTAATAGACTGGATAACTTGGCATGCTGTATCTTCAATTTCACTGATTTTTAATAGTTTAATTGAGATATAATTGTTGTACAAAACACTATACATATTGAATGTATACAAATTGCTGAGTTTAGATGTATGCATACAACTATGAAACCATTACCTTCATAATCTCCAAAAATTTCTTTGTGTTCTCCTTTTTTCAGCAAGTTTTGGATTTCAGAAATTAATACCCCCAAATAAAGACCTTACAGTAGCTTCAGAAGCAAAATATTCTTCCTGACCTTTCTCAGCCTATCTGTCTGCCAGTTCATTCCCCTTTAAGGCTGGCCATGGAAATGAAAATCTCTCACTTCTGAGGTGGGTCAGAAAAAGTACATCCATTTTTTTCAAAAGCCAATCATAAAACCTAAAAATAATTCTGTGTAAAAACTAACTATAAAGAAATTATCTCACCTGCTTCATTCAACTTTAGTTCATAAGGCCTCCCTTCCAGAGAGAATCTTGCCCACACCTAAAAGAAAGAAATACATACTCAAAGATGCTGATGAGAATCTGGATGGACAAGCCTTGTTGAGTTTCCTTGCTCTGTTAGGATTACATCATACCCATTTTGTCCAATCATATTTCAACATAACTGTCTATACTTTGTTAAACCTAAACATAAAATTGAACAAATTCCCTTGTATGATTGGGCCTTTATTCTAATGGTTCCAATCATATATGTTAAATAAATTTATAGGCCTCCAATTAATCTACATTTTGTCTATAATTTTTCAGTAAACTTCAGAGGACCAAGGTTCCCCTTGACTCCTATGCATTTAACCTGTGATATACTCTCTTAACAACGTTTTAAGTGCACATTATAGTGTTGTTAACTTTAAGTGCTATGCTGTATAGGAGAGCTCTAGAATGGTAGTTCTCAACCTGTGCGTCATGACCCCTTTAGGGATCAAACAACCCTTTCACAGGGGTTACCTAAATACATCCTGCATATCGGATATTTACATTATGATTTATAACAGTAGCAATATTACAGTTATGAAGTAGCAATGAAAATAATTTTATGGTTGGGGGTCATCATAACATGAGGGTCACATTAAAGGGTTGCGGCATTAGGAAGTTTGAGAACCACTGTTCTAGAACTTATTCACTTTGTGTAACTGAAACTTTCTACCAATGACTCAACTAATTTCCTCTGCCTTCAAGTCATGGTAAACATCATTCTGTTTTCTGCTTCTATGAGTTTGACTATTATTAATGAGATAGATCTTGTATAAGTGAAATCGTGCTATATTGTTTTATGTGACTGGATTGCCTCATTTATATAATGTCCTCAAGGTTTATCCATGTTGTCATAAACTGCAGGTTTTCCTTCTTTTTTAATAAAGATAATGAAATTATCTTTAATAATGATAATAAAAAGAAAGGATTTTTATTTTTAATAAAGATAATAAAATACCTTATATTTAATAATGATAATCAAAATAAGATATTTTTATTATCACTCATCTGTAAGTAGAAATTTACATTATTTCCATATCTTGGTTACTGGGAACAATGATACAATGAATGAACATGGAGGCACTGTATATTTCTTTACAGTGTCAGATCTTACATTTAAATCTTCAGTCCATTTTGAGTTAATTTTTGTAGATGGTGATTGATGCCCACTCTCACTACTTCTACTCAACTTAGTGCCAAAAGCACTGCCCAATTCCTAGCTCGTGTCACCATCCCTCAGTTTCTCGGGCTTTCCAAGAAACTGCACACTTCATTGCAGCCAGCAAAGAAATATGGCTTCTTAAAAGAAGATACAGTTTCATATAATGTGATCATGGAAGTAACTTTCATCTTTACTTTATTCTATTAGTTTGTAGCAAGCTATAGATCCACCCTGCATATAAGAGAGAAGAGTCCATAAGGTTATAAATACAGGGATATGAGGACTTGGTGGGGGCACTTTGCAGTCTGTCTGCTATATTCTGGTTTCTTCATCTTTGTGATTTTGCCCCTCTCAAGTCCCAATCTCTTTGACAGTCTCATATGTTAAATTCTGACCCTCTCACACTCGTTAAAAGTGTTACTTTATTCAAGTTGGATTCTACTTCATTGCTTTGATTAAAAAAAAAAAAAGCCTTCAATGGCAAAGCTGTAGTGAATGTGGAGCTTATGTTGCACTTAAATATCTTCCAATTGTCCTAAATATTTTTTCCAGCTTTCATATTTATATTTGGTTGTAGAACTAGTCTGATATACACAGTTGTGGCCTTTACTTGATATATAATTTTTTTTTTGTGGCATCCATTAATACAAGTCTACCTTTTCCTAAATTCATAAGGTCAGAGTTTTTAACCCCTGTTATGATTAACTCCTTCCTAATTTTTCTGGAGTCTTCCATGGCAAGATTCTGGTAAGAGTTGAACAGTGTTAATGGTACGTTTTATTATCAAAATAAAATTCCTTTGAACTGAAATTTTACAAGGAGACATTGGAATTCCACATCTACTAAATAGCATAATCCCAGCTTACAGTATGTTATTTTCACGCCCAAACTATATCACACATGCACTAAATGCTAAAACTATTTTTGTGTAATCATCTTCACTAACTAGTGATTTACTGCTTCCTACTTTGCCTATTTTTTCAAGCATGTGACTAATTTTATTGAAATTTTCTTGTCTTGATTTAAAGCAACATGTAAAGAAATACGTGAACTATTCATGTATTCGTGCATTTATACAATGTAATAGAGTATCACCTAAATATTAAATGGTGAATGAAAAGATGAATATTGGCCAAAATATCCATTGTATCTTTCTATATAAGAAATAATATTGTCTCTTTGTCATTATGCACACTGGGATAAAACCTGACAGTTTTTGCAGTCAGTTTAAATTGTGTTATGCTTTGTGTTACTGCTTTTGGGAAATGAAAAAATATATCCTACTAAGTATCTTGAAATATATCTATCCATAGGGAAGATAACACATGCATTCTTTCCCAGCACAGTGTATTATCTGAAAAACGGATGCCTCGCCACGTACTGCGTTTTTCAGCCCTACCTTTTCCTTTTGGTAGGTGAGATGGCTCAATATGACCAACTGAATATGAGGGAAAGTGACATATATCATTTTTATGCTACAGTAGTTAAGAAGTAGATATTTCTTCTTCACTCTTTTTATTTTTGCTTCATTTTCCCCATCATTCTAGCTTAATACAAATAGAAATGGTGATCCTTGAAATCATTTCTTGGAGGTGGTGAAAGTAGAAGGAGCCTGCCCCTACATCTGTTTAGAGGAAAGCCACCCACCAACCAGGACAATGGTTTTAAACTCTTGTAGACAAGAGTAAATAAGTAAATTCTTTCTTTTTGGATTCATTATGCGTATTTGACTTCTATAACTAAGTTATCATTATCCTAATAAATATAATACATAATTAAAAGACATTTAACCTTTAATACAAAATTATACAACTGCATGTGAATAGTTCACTATACTGAGCATTCATTTTACAACAGGAAGTGAGTGAAAATCCACTCTGACTTTTAAAAGTGGGGTTTGGTTTTTTTTTTTTTAAACCTAAAATAGTGATAACTATCTCAAAGTGTTTTAGATGAAGGTAGCCAATAATAATAGGAAATACATCATTCTAGAACTTTGTGGGTTAAAACAGCAGTGATTTAACACCTCACAGTGTTGTGGATCTGGCATCTAGGCTTGGCATACCTTGGTGATGCTGGTTCAAGGTTTTTCATGAGATTGCAATCAGATCCTCTCAAGTCTTACACAGAGAATGATCTGCTTCCAACCTTACTCTGGTGGCTAGTAATAGGCTTTCAGTCCTCTCTGACTTTTGGCTGAAAAGATCAATTCCATGTCGTGTGAGTGTTATGTGTATTATGTGCCTGTAAATGTACCCAAGATTGCCCTTGTGTGTTGGCCTCTTACTATTTACTTCTTACCAGGAGGCTGGAACCCTTAGCTCAAGGCCACTGGCAACAAACTTGAATTTTAACACATCTATTTTAAAGAAGTATTATCCAAATAAGCTTAGATTTTTAGTCATGTAGAGCCTTCTTCTTTTGCACATCCATAAAATTGTACTGAATATCTGCTGGCCACACTTAACACAAACTCTGTGGCTAGAAAAGGTCCAAAACTACAGTTACCCCTTGGAGATCTCTGACCCAGAGTTTTTCTACTTTGCCACTGAGTGACGACACCTAATTTCCAAGCCCCTTCTGTGATTCTTCTCTCCTTCTAGAGTTCCTCTGCCCTGAGACTCTTTTGAGTAGTGGTTGCAAGTCACTATTTTTGGAAAGTCTCCTGTTGGGAAGGGCTTCTCCTCATCTGCGTGCAACCCTGTTGAGGCAACATACAATAAAACTTGCTATGAAACTTTCCTGGATCAGACGCCAGATCCTCAAGCTCACCACAGTGAGCCTCCCCACCCAGCAACACATAACACTGTTGCTGGCGCTCTTCAGCCCCAGCAAGCAAGAGGGAGAGAGAGGGGACCCAAGACAAGGTCAGAGTCTTTATCTACTCTACTCCCAGAAGTGTCATCCTATCACTTCTGCCACATTCTGCTCTTTAGAAGCAAGTCCATGCATCCAGCCCACGCTGAAGGGACGGGGGTTACACAAAGGCACAAATACCAGGAGTCTGGGATAACAGGGGATCATCTTAGAGGCTCCCTATTCCATAAATATGTTTCCAACACACTGAAAAGAAAACTGATTCCTGACTATACATAAAAATACAGATCATTTGCAAGACAACAAATACAGTGTTAATTCGGGAACACAATGTAATAAGGCAAATATTTACTTTTAAGGGCCAACATGGTCTAAGTAATTTAGAATATTATGTTATTAATGCCATCAAGGTTTTGATAAATCACTTTGCTATTGCATCTGTAAAATTTCTATCTATACATTTTCCCTAAATTTGAAATTTATTCTATTTTCTTTACTATATATCTTGTTATCTTTATTTTGCATTAATCACATAACTAATTTTTGAGAATCTGACCATTATATAACTGGATGATGGCTATACTACAGTAAGTTGTTCATTTTAAATGTGTTCATTTAAATGTGCTGATAATCAAGGAACTTGTAGATTTCTGAAAATTTTCACTATTTTTCAATAGAATAATCTTGAAGTAAACACTTTTACTGTTGTTATTGTTGATCATCATCAGAAATTGAAGCTTTTTCATAGCGCTTTGCTTTCTTCTTTTCAAAACACTTCCCACAAAAAAGAAGTTCGTTTGAGCTTTATCGCATTTTACAAAGTTATGTTATTTTTCCCTGTTGTCCACATACAATTTTAGACTTAGAATCCAGGTTACCAAGAATAAACGCACCAGTGAACGTTTTTCCATCTCAAGGCTAATTTTCTTAAGCACATAATATAACAAAATTGCTTTCTACAAAAAAGTCTTTGGACACTGCACTTACATGGCACCCTGCTGAGAATAATGATCTCTTCCTGATAGCGAAAAGTCTGACAATGTTATATAAGGTCACAAACTACTTTCACTTTGGAATGTGTTTTTCTTAAGTTACTGTTATTTAGGTTTCATTGAATTTTTAAAGTGATGCAGAATCATCTTTTCTGCAATATGTAGGAAGCATAATAATCCTATTTGGGACATTTGCTTCTCCCCGAAATTCAAGATGTAACTCTATATATTCTTCCATGAGCAGAAAATACAGACTAGAATAGTAAATGATTTAGATATTACTATTTCTCTCTTTAAGTTATTAGGAGATTGTGAGATTGGTTCCCATCACTTTGTCTTTCAAAGGTGTTAGCTCTGTAGGAGTGCTGTTATTTTCCCCTCAAATAACATCAAACAGATGACTCAGGAGTTTATAGGCATTGTTGGCTAGATCTTTACATTCCACATCTCTTCTGGAATCTTATTTATTTATTTATTGAGACAGGGTCTCACTCTGTCACCCTGGGTAGAGAGCCATGGTGTTATAGCTCACAGTAACCTCAAACTCTTAGGCTCAAGTGATTCTCTTGCTTCAGCCTCTCCAATAGCTGGGACCATAGGTGCCCACAACAGTGCATGGTGCCTCGCCAGTTTTTCTATTTTTAGTAGAGATGGGGGTTTCACTCTTGCTCAGGCTGGTTTGAAACTCCTGAGCTCAAATAATCTACCTTCCTCAGCCTCCCAGAGTGCTAGGATTACAGGCATGAGCCACTGCACCAGGCCTTGTGGTCACATTTTTACAAGAAATGGAAGAAGCAAGAACGTACTCTTAGATATTAACGAATACCTTATTCTTACTTTTATTTATTCTGGCTGTATCAAGTCATTCATTAAAATATATTGACTAAAGATTCTGTAAGGGTTTTAGAAAGAGGAGAGTCAGTATGTTAATTTCTACATTACACATTCCTAAGAACAAAAGAAAATATTTTGCAATTGAGCAAATATAATGAACTAAAGTATTGATTCTGCCTTTCTGGTTTCTAATTAAATTTTGAAATTCAGATGTTATTAAATTTATGCACACAATGCTTAATAGTTAAACCTCTGGCATAGTGATATCAGGGTATACTTATAGTCTACAGTTATATATTCATCAGTATAAACTTGTCGCTGTTATGTGGTAACTTATTCCTTATTCTGGAACCAACTGGGGAGTATAGGTTAGAATAGCAGGTGGAAATAGGAAGTAGGGAAAACGGAATAACATTTTTTTTCTTTATGACTAGATCTATTTATACTGGATGTACTGGATATTTTAATTACGAATAGAATTGTACTTTTTTGAATTTTATTACTTTATATTTTTAATTCCAAATTACAAAAATACATATGTTTTACAAACTTAATTCGTTATAGGTAATTATTTCTTTGTTCAATTGCTTTCACAAAGTGCATAGAAATTTACTTAACTTACAATTGACTAGTGACTGACTTACTTACAGTAAGAATAAGGAGACATATATTATTGATATTATTTCTTGTTACTAGTTTGGTTCAAATTCCCTGGAACAATTATCTTCACCCTGTAAGTATCCAATAGCCTTCTTCAAAATCCAGCCTACCTTTGCAAATAAGAAATCTACAGAGAATTATTCTTCATTTAAAATCAATCTCATGGATGAATTGACATTCTTGTCTATTATTTTCATAAAGATATCTTTCTATGTTTCTTGATAACAATCTAAAAATTAGCCAATTTTGGAAGTGTTTCTAAATTATTTAATGTATATGACTCTTTTTTTATTCCATAGTATTATGGAGTAACAAGGACTTTAGGTTACATAGATCACTTTTATAATGCTTGAAACAAAATAGATCTTTTTGAAAATTTAGGCTAGCATTTTGACTTGATTGTGTTACAGCAAAAAACTTCATTTGCCCATTTCCTTTCTTGTAGATGTCATTTCTGATTTTATAAAATACCTGATTTAAATGTGTTTTGTCTATTTTCTGCCATATGAGAAATCAGTTCTTCATGATATATAAATGAAATCCTCCACAGACTAAAGTTTTTAGATTTAGGCACAGAATTTTAATCAAGCTTAGAGCTCTATTTCCTGGTCTACTCTGCTAAGTGCATTTTAAAGTGATAGTGAAGGTTAGTGCAGTTTCTGCAGGAAAGAACAATAGAAAATACATGAGACGTCTATGGCATATTGGACAAGAGTCATGCTACCTTATACTGAGGGCATCCTGAAGAGCAGGTTCACCAATTACCAACCCCAAGGGAGACTCTCACTGCACGGAGGATGCCCAAATATCATCACCGTGTCAACCATTCCCTACTTCTACCCACTGCATTTTGGGCTAGAATTTTGTCAGTTGCCTTAGTCTAGTAAGACAGAACACATTAACACACAACAAATTATATGAAGCAGGTTTGTTATAGGTGGTAGCAAAGGAAAAATGACGTCTTGGGTCCATTGTGAGTTGATCTGCCAAGACTCAAGGAAGCTGTCCAGGGAAGATGGAGGCTTGACTATAGGTGCCTCCATTGCACCACTGCTGAGAGACTCCAAAAGACAGTCCAACCCTGGCTATGAACCTCAGGGGATACGTCACTCACTGGCATAAACTTTGAAGGCCATTATGATTCCAGGGAGGGAGATACAAAGCCTGGTCTTTCCCGGGCAACTCCTTTCTAACTAAAGATGTTATATTCCTGTAGGAGGGTCAGGAATGAGACCATGGCTTTTTTAGCCATGTTTCCCCATCTCAGTACATTGGATCCCCAGTACATTTTGTATAGTTATTCTTGAGAACTACAAGTGAGAAATGGGAGTAGAACTGGGTTGCTCCAAAGCTACCTGGAGAACTATCCTGCAGTCCATCTCCTAACCCAGATATTCCCCCTTCGAAAAGTTAGTCCATTTAATTAGCCCATGACCTTTCCACTGCTGGAGGCAGAGTTTTCTCTCATCAGCAGATTCATGCAGCACCTTGACACAATACGATCTGTGCAATATCATTGAGTCATCACCAGGATACATGTTTCCAGGTCCAGGAGGACTGCTACAAGAAGCAAGATGATCCAGCCTGACTGGAGCTGGGATCTTTGCCAGCATCCCAGAAATTCAGCTAGGAAGTTGCTAAGATGTCCCGGAAAAATCTTTCATGTGGCCCTATGTTCTTAGCCAGTGGGTTTGTTTTCTGGGTCTGCTCCACCCAGGTCTCTGTAATGTTTGAAGTGTTTATCTAGGCATAACAGGAAGTGTTTGCAATGGAATATACTCCGCACAATTGGGCTAAAAGGAAGTCTAGAGAAATTCTTTTGTCTAAAGCACCTTTTATTTACAAGCTTTTTTTGTTGATAAATCAACAGGAGTAAATAATATGTGCAAAAGTGACCATCCTTAAGTACTTCCCCTTAACTCCATTCCTCTTCTAAATCTGAAAATGATTTGTTAAACTCTGAATGAACTTTACCAAAAAAATGAAATTTTAGATTCTGTGAATTGACATGTTAGAAGCAAATTCTCAGTGGTAGTTGCCAAGGCTTTAATCAGAGAAAAGTGGCTCAGTTTGAAGTAGTCTGAGTAGAAATAAGAAATGTGCTAAGACTTCAGATAAGGTACTTTATTTTGAAACTGTTGCAGAAGATTTAATCCAAAAAGTAGATATAAACACTTATTAGCATTACCTATTGAGTTATGCTAGTAGTGGTTTGGGATTTTATTTTGAATATTGTGTGTTATGAGATTGCATGTTGTGCTAGATAAGATAAAAATATAGAGATTGTGGTTTCTAAAACGTTTGAAAGACGTGTATTTGAAAATCATTGGAAGAAATTAATAGCAAATTTAACATTCCATGATATTTATACAGAAACCAGGATCATATTTTCCTGCTTGTTTAAATTAAAGTTTACTGTATTATTCATCCCTGGAATTTTTTGAACCTCATTTCATTTGTGTAATCTTCTGCTTTTCAAGAGGTTTTATGCTCGTCTCTTAAGAGTAAGAGGTTGTCACATTTTACAAGCAGCTGTTTATTCTTCAGAAGATAAATATGCATTGCAAAATATTGCCTTAAATTTAATTATTGTTTATGCCAGTTTGTTTTTCTTCAACTTGCAGCAGAGTAAAATGAACCGCTTCTGATTCATTTATGGATTTTATATACATCAGAAAAGTTATTTTGTTCTGCATTAGGTTTTGAAGTCTATCTATAGGCATTTATCTAAAGTAAGGCAAAATACAAATTGAGATGTTTAGACTTTCAGAAGTCACTTAACTATCCCTGTCCTTTGAAGCTGGATTTTTATTCAGAATACAATTTAGAACAAACTGCTAAAAGAAATACATAATTATTAAAATATGCATTGATGACATAAGAGTATGTA
>NW_003852660.1:704117-713968 GCF_000181295.1 Otolemur garnettii | reverse complement strand
TAATCTATGGTTTTACAGAATTTAGCATATTTTTTCCAAGGCTTCAGAAATCTTAGATTACTCACACTCTAATATCTCTTTATATTAAAAATGCTCATCAGGGGACTCAGGACTATTTTATGTTATAAACTGTCCAGGTACTGGATGTAGTCAGCTTCACAAGGCAAAAATGTCCCTTTGTGAAGCATTCTTATAGTAATTGAATAAAATTGTCATTTAAATTAAAGATGTTAAATAAATGTTGTAAAACATACAATTTATTCAAAAATTTAAAAAGATTTTCTATTATTTTTGAAATTCTGAAAATGAAAAGATATCAGTTATATACAATATTTTATAAGTGACATGTGAAAAACATCATTTCCTCCAGGTACCTTGTTATCAGGAACATTACCAGCCAACTCTGAATCTTGAGTCCTCTGCCATCTAGTCTGCCTACTCTCGCTAAAGTACAGTGATTTCATTTAGCAACAAAGACTTGAGGACAATTGACCTGGGGAAACTTGTAAGCTAATGTGTTATCCTTTTAATGATTTGAAAAAGTAAGAAGTATACCATGCCTTACTTATGCCTGTGGTTTCCTTTAACCATTACTTTTTTTCCTTTACATTTTCAAAGTAAACCCACAATGTTCTCTTAATCATAGCCAATATGGTTTAGTATTGCCAATGATTAAAAGTAGCAAAAAAAAAAGAAAAACACTAAGCTTGAAAATAGGCTTGACTATTATCATTAAAGTTATTAGACTTAATCAGAAATAGTTTTTCATTAAATGAAAATAGCAATTAGATTACCACATAAATTATGTTTACTTATAGTATTTTCTAATAAATATGAACATTTTATTTTAAAATAGTTTAAAATATGAAATTTTATCTTTATTTATTTTTATTTTAGTTATTCCTTCTTCTAAATTAACTTTTGGTAATCTGAGCAGAGATGCCAAATTTCATGCTTATATTTATAAGTTAAAGAGTTTTCATAGGGTCTTTGGGATTCTTCTTATAAAACATGACAGAGATAATCTTGAGTACTATTAGACAAATGGGTTACATAAAGGACTGTTATTAATTTCTTGGGGAGACCATAGCTTAGTGGAGAGGTAAATTAGAATTTTACAATGTAATTTTAACGATAAAAACATGATACTTTTAGAAATGCAGGATGTTTCTTATCTTAGCCTTGAGCCATGATTATAATTGAAAACCATACCTAACAATTTTGGTCTTGTTGATGTAATAATGAAACCATTTTCTGTGGGGTAAAATTCATAGAAACAATTTTAAATCTAAGATTATTTTTGGCAAGTGATATAAATTCCCTACCCCCATGAATATATTAAAAAATGATATAAAAAAGGTAAAGTTTCTGAAGTTTAGCATCGGCTTTATCTTGACATTTTTCTTTGATTGACAATTATTCTACCGTGTGGAGAAATTTTAAAGCATGAGTTTCCCAAGCCTTCTGTTGGTGAGCTCTGTTTCTTTTTCCTATTTAAAGGGTGCAGACAAAAATACAAAATCCACATCTTTGAAATGGTGGGAAAAAAGATTTTGGTTATCGGACAAGCTCCCTTGACCCACATACTGGTTTTTATTTTACCCCTGAAAATTGTCTGCATCCTTCCATGTTCAAGATGACCGAGATGGAGTATCAGATTCTAATTACAGCATTATTTTCTCATTTTGGATAACAATAACTTTCTAGTGTTATAAAATATCATACTAAAAAGGCATAGAATAGTTCAAAATGCAAAGATTAAGGATTACTTTATACTTTTACTTTATTTGTAATAATATATGAATTTTCTCAGGGGATTTCCATGACTTAGATTTTGCCATGCCATACTCTCCAAATAATAGATTTTTAAATCCAAGTATTTTCAAATGAAGAATATTTTGTCACAAAACAAATGATTGAAGACTTTTTATGATTTCTAAGGCTGGTAAATCCAAAAAAAATCTAACTCACAATACATTAAAGACTTCTATACCCAGTTTCTTGAAAGCTTTTATCATGAAGAGATGTTGAATTTTATTGAAAGCAATTTCAGCATTAGCCAAAATGATCATATGGTTTTTGTCCTTTGTTCTGTTGATATGATGCATCACATTGATTGATTTGCTTATATTTAACCACCTTTGCTCCCTGAAATGAATTCTACTTGATCATGATGAATAATCCTTTTTATGTGCTGTTGAATTTGGTTTGCATTTTGTTGATTATTTTGTATCTGTGTTCTTCAGAGGTAATAGATACCCATATGCAGAAGAAACTACATCCTTATCTCTTGCCATATACAAATACCAAATAAAAATGGACTAATGATTTAAATCTAAGACCTGAAACTATGAAACTACAAAAATGAAACTTTAGGGAAACAGTTCATGACATTGGTCTGGGCAAGGACTTCTTGAGTAAAGCCTTCAAAGCACAGGCAACCAATACAAAATTAGACAAAAATAGTATCACATCAAACCAAAATCTTTTGTGCAGCAAAGGAAACAATCAGCAAATGGAAGAGAAACTCACAGAATGAGAGAAAGCATTTGCAAACTATCAGACAAGGGATTAATAATGAGAATATTTAAGATGCTTCAACTGAATAGAGAAAAGACAAAATAATCCAATTACAAAATGGGCAAAGCATCTGAGCTGACATTTCTCAAAAGAAGACATGCAATTAGCCAGCAGGTATATAAAAAAGTATTCAACATCATTAGTCATCAGAGAAATCAAAATCAAAACTGCACTGAGGTATTATTCACTACTCCCAGTCAAAATAACTTTTATCAAAAAGATAGGCAATAATGAATGCTGGTGAGGATGTAGAGAATGAGGAAGATTTGTACACTGTTGATAGGAATATAAATTGGTGTATTCCTCAAAACATAAAAAATGGAACTACCATATGACCTAGCAATCCCACTGCTGGGTATATATCCAAAGGATAGGAGTTTAGTATATCAACAGGTATTTGTTGTGGTGGACTCTTGTAGTCCCAGATATTTGGAAGACTGAGGCAGGAGAATCACTGAACCCAGGCCATAGAGGTTGCTGTTAGCTAGGTTGATGCCATGTCACTCTAGCCTGGGCAACAGAATGAGACTCTCTCTCTCTCAAAAAAAAAAAAAAAAGACATCTACACATCTGCAATCCCATGCTTGCTATTCATAAAAGACAAGACTGGAATCAACCTAAATATTCATCGCTAGATGAACTGATAAAGAAATTATAGGGCAGATACATAATGGAATATAATATAGCACAAAAAGAATGAACTCCTGCCATTTGCAATGACATGGATGAAAGTGAATATTATCTTAAGTGAAATAAACCAAGCACAAAAGGGCAAATCTTGCATGTTCTCACTCATATGTGGGAGCTAAATATTAAAAACCATTGATCTCATGGAAATAGAGTGGAGAATGATGGTTACAAGGGAAGAGTAATGGGGTAGGATAAAGTAGAATGGCTAATGAATACAAAAACACAGATCATTAGATAGAATGGGCAATATTTGATAGCATAAAACAGTGCTGTAATCAATCATAAGTTAGGGTACACTTAAAGAGAGTACCCTAAAAAGGGTGGAATTAGAATATTCTTAACACAAGAAATATAAATACCCCAGGTGACAGATACCTAAGTTACCCTCATTTGATAAGTCATATTGGGTGCTTATATCAAAAAATCACATGTACTCCATAAAGATATACAATTATTTTGTACCCATAATAATTTAAAAAGTGTAAAACATAATAAAATGAAGATATTTTAAGATGTCATATATAATAAGTCTAATAATTTTTTTCAACAACCAAACATGAGGTTGGCTGACCTGCATATTGATAAAATCTCCCTTCTTCACAGGAAGTCAAGGAAATTATACATAGATATTTAGAGATGCAGCTAGTTTAGCAAAAGGCTATCTCCTGTATTAGGGTCTGGTTTAGAAAAAGCTCCATTGTATTCTTTCTCTACCAAAAATTATTTGTGTTAATTTTTAAAATCATCATTTCATGTGCTAATTCAAATATATTCTTATGCCTATCTTATTTGTCTCTAAAGAATGTCATCTCTTTAGATATAGTGCCTAACATTATATCTTTCTTAATAGTAGCTGGATTTTTTAATCTAATAAAAATCTCTAAATTCTAAAAATATAAATGAATTAATACTTCAATTGTTCAGGCTGAATGTCAGGTTTTTGCTTTCAAATTGTACAAAATATACTTGAAATAATATATTTTTTCACACTAAGATCAGATAATTAGGGAGCCAACTCTTGTCTAAGTCTATCAGTATTCTTAGGTCTGTTTTTAATAGAGATAGGGTCTCGCTTTTGCTCAGGTTGGTCTCGAACTCATGAGTTCAAGCAATCCACCCACCTCGGCCTCCCACAGTGCTAGGATTACAGACATGAGCTACTGTCCAGCCCAGTGAGGAGAGTTCTTTAGCCAGAACTAGGTACTTTTTGAGCTTCCTATCTTTACTTTGTTTTCTTTTGTGATTAAAATCCTTCTTAGATTTATCTGAGATTTCCAGACTAGTAGGAACCTGTGCTGAATTTGTGGTGAAGACTCTCTCTAGTGTTAACCTGGAAACAGTCCTAAAGGCTCCATGAAATGCCCAGAGGAGCATGAAAATGACTCATGATGTGTTTTGTCAGAGTAGACTATGAGGCTTCTACATACCTGGTTTTCCCTGAATCAGTGAGATTCCACATCATCTGCTCAGTTAACCTCTTCTTGGAGCAAGGACAACCGAGGGGGCCCTATTTTCTCCATCTCTGTTGTTATACTGCTTTGCTTGCATATTTGGGCCCTGTAAAGTGTTCTGGATAGCACATAATGCAAAAGTTGGAATAATTTTGGAATCTGGTAGAGCACTGTTACTTCTTCAATGAGTCAGATATAATTCACAATGAAACACTTAAAATATTTAAAAACGTTAAAGAATACACTTAGACAACATGCATTTGCATAATGCTTTCTAAGATTGGTCTCTTAAGTAATATCTACTATAATAGATTTTTTTCATGAACACTAATTGAAAAATATCTAAAATAATATACAATATTTCTCTCACACTATGACTATAAGTAGAGTACTAGACAGGCTATGAAACTACATAAGTTCACAATTTTTTGGCTCGACATTTGACTCCAGTCCGGTGAGTCCTTTCCATGTGTGACCGTATCAGGAATCAGCATCTTTGACAAGGGCAATCTTGGATGGTACTTAAAAGCATTCACTGTTAAAATAAATGATAAAAATCAATCAAACCAACACACAACTGTCTGATAGTCACATCCTGTCTTTGGGGAAGTTTTAAGTCCAAGAGAGGGGAAGCCACAGAAGCACAGCAGTAGAACCAGTATTGGGAGAAGGGGGAAAAAACAAGGGCCGAGTGTACACACAGTGGGCTGCTATAGTGAGGATGCTGATGACTGATGGGGATAACCATCTGAAACTTGAACTGAGGTTTAGTTATTAGTAGAGGCTCCATCTACAATTTGAGAAAATGGTCTCTGCTTCTATATTTCCCTGAACCAACTATTTAAAATAAACTCCTATCATGAGAGATAACTTAGGATATCTAAGGATATCTAATATTTCTAAGGCTATTAATTTGAAATAACCTGTTTTATTTTTACCTTAAGAAATATTCTTTAAGCCATTGATTTCATCTAGAAATAAACATAATTAAGAAGTCTTTCTCATACAGTGCCACAGATGCAATAAAATACATTTTTTCCACAGCAGGCTACTGTAGTTGTAGGCATTTCATAAAACCTTATGGAATATAAAGTTTTCAATAAAAGTTTGTTTAAAATGAATATTAGCTATCCAGTTGATCCTTGAGAAACATGAACTGTGTGGTCTCACCTCTACATAGATTTTTATCCATAAGCATATTGGAAAAGTTT
The DNA here is from genome assembly GCF_000181295.1 of Otolemur garnettii. Classification (NCBI taxonomy): domain Eukaryota; kingdom Metazoa; phylum Chordata; class Mammalia; order Primates; family Galagidae; genus Otolemur; species Otolemur garnettii. The sequence continues at coordinate 708,036 of NW_003852660.1, read as the reverse complement.
TTGGAGATTTGCAACAACTTGAAAAAAACTCATCTGTATGGCCTAGAAACAAAACAAAACATAACAAAACCTAAGAAAAAAATTAATTACGACATAAATGCCTAAAATTTATACATATACTAGTCTATGTTGTCATTTATTGCCATTAAATATGTACCAATCTATCATAGAAAGTTATAATTTTCTGAAATTTATGCATACAAACATTTAGAGTTCATTGCACCATTAGCCATCAAGAGAGGTAAACAAATGTAAAGAGGCAGCATTAAATCACAACTGCATAAAATTAACTTTAGTATATGCTATGCAACCACAATAATTTTATAGCCACTTCCTGTTGCTCAAGTGTTATAAGTATCCTCTTAAAATGTTCTGTGATGCTAATCATCTCCCTGTGAGCAGTTTCTCTCTCAAGCAAATTACATATCCCCATAAAACATGATTTCTCATAGCCCTTATGTATTTTTCATCATCATTATATATAGTGCAATATTGCAAATTTTGAATAACACCATGGGGCCTATGCAAGGTGCCACTTCTTACTGGAAGTGATCACAAAAGGCAGAGAAAAGTCATGACATTGTAAGAGAAAGTTGAATTGCTTGTCTATGTACTATGGATTGAGGTCTGCAGCTATGGTTGTTGCCACATCAAGATAAATGAATTGATCATAAGGACCCTTGTAAAAAACAAGAAAGGAAGTTTAGGAAGTTGTAACTACAGCTACACCTGCATGCATGAAAATCTTGCATATTTTATGAAATACCTTTTTATTTTGTATTGACAATGAAAATGCAGATTTTATATTGCATGATACAGGAGTATAAAAGAAAGACATATCCATAGATGCTGATTTGAGAAAAAGTAAAGTCATTATATGACAACTTAAAACCAAAGAAAGGGGAAGGACCTAAAGCTGAAGGATTTAATGCCAGCAAAGGATGGTTTGATAATTTTAGAAATAAGTTAGGCTTAAAAATATATCAAGATAACAGGAGAAGCAGCTTTTGTTGACCAAGTAGCACCAGGTAAGTTCTTAGATGCCATTAAGAAAATCATCAGGGACTGCTAGTGGGAATGCAAATGAGTACAATCTCTGTGGAATGTAGGGTGGAGGTATCTGAAAGAACTAAAAGTATAACTACCTTTTAATCCAGTAATCCCACTACTATGCATTTACCCACAGGAAAAAAGAAAGCTGTTCATCAAAAAGGCACTTGTGGGGGAGGGCAAGATGGCTGAAAGGTATCAACCTCCAACAGAAGCTCCTGTCCAGAGAGAAGGATAAAGTCCAGAAAATACCCAACAAAGCTGAAGACTAGGAGCCCAGCTGAGAGAGAAGAGCAATATCTGCAGGACACCTCTGCCGAGGCAAGTTGCGACTACTAGAAAGCGATCTACAGGTACATAATACATCCCAAAGGTAAAGTGTCTATTCTCTCCCCCAAGAAAGTTGTGTTTCTCTTTGTTTTCTCTTCGTCTGCTCTGGTAAGTTTCCTACAGGCGAATGGTGAACTGAGTACTTATTATCCCACCACACGGTGAGAGCTACAGAAAGTGGGGTCTACTCCCCTAGAGGGACCTTGCTGAGACTCTGAACACCCTCTTGCCAGGCAGAAAAATTGAACTAATGTTTTACTACCAATTTGAATTCCCAGTCCACCCTTCCCCCCTTGCCTGCAGAGATAGTGACAGCAGGCCCAAGAGCAGCAATCCCCACCCCTGTAGGACCAAGTGCTCTGTCCTGGCCCTGCAGCCAGAGAACTGCTTGGGCCTCATGTTCCCCACACGGCTGCTGGTGCATGGCTGCTGGCACACTGCTGCTCCCGGCACCCAAGCGGGGTGCTCACAAGGACTGATCAAGCTGTGTGTTCCTGGCACCCCAGGCCCAGTGGCCCAGAACTGCGAAAGGATGGTCAGTTGAGAGGGAAACACAATGGAGCGATGGTACCCACGGCAAAGAGCAGCAGTTGTAGCAGCTAGAACAATAAGGCTCACACCCCTGAGGCTTTTCTGGACAGATATGCCCTATCCCTCTGGGCAACCAGAGGAAGCCTGCATCATCTCCAGTGGCAGCCACTGGCTGAATGGTTTGGGGATGGTCTTCAAATGCTGCAAATTCAGCATGGGATGAAATCAACGGAAAAACTCTGATAACCTGAATAACCAGAGTAGATCAACTCCCCAAGGAAGGATGGGACAGATGCAATTGAAGACCCTATTCATAAACAAATGACTGAGATGTCATAAATAGAGTTCAGAATCTGGATAGCAAATAAGATGAACAGAATGGAGGGAAGAAGGAAATTAGAATTTCAAATTATTCAAAAGATATCTCAAGAATTCAATGATTTCAAAGATAAAATGACCAAAGATTTTGACACACTGAGGCAAGAGGTTGGCCCTCAAAGATCTGAAAAATACAGTAGAATCCCTTGGTAACAGAATGGAGCAGGCAGAAGAAAGGATCTCTGACATTGAAGACAAAGCTTTTGAATGCGCCCAAGCACTCGAGGATGAAGAAAAATGGAGAGCAAAAAATGGATCATTCTCTTAAAGAGCTCTAGGATAATTTGAAGAAAATTAATATTTGCCTTATAGGAATCTCTGAAGGTGACAAGTTGCTTCACAAACACAGAGGCTCTTCTTCATGAAATTATGAAAGAGAACTTTCCAAACATGTCCAGAGATTCTGAAATTCAGATAGCAAACAATTTCAGAACCAGCATGACTCAACCTGAACAAGACATTCCCCAGGCACATCATAATTAACTTCACTAAAGTTAATATGAAAGAGAGAATCCTGTAAGCAGCTAGATGGAAGAAAACCATAACCTACAAGGGAAAGAATAATAGAATGACTACAGATCTCTCTGCTGAAACCTTTCAGGCTAGAAGAGGGTGGTCATCGACTTTTAATCTCCTAAAATAAAATAACTTTCAACCAAGGATCCTGTATCCCATAAACTGAGTTTCACTTATGATGGAGAAATTAAATACTTTAATGACATTCACACATTCAAGAAATTTGCCATAACTAAAATAGCCCTCCAGGATATTCTCAGACCTATCCTCCATAATGACCAGTGCAATCCTTCATCACATAAGTAAACTCATACAGAAAATTTTGATCAAATTCCAAATTCCACAGTAGAGAAAGGATTAAAAATGTCCACTGGACTTTTGAAGAATGTGATACCCAAAATTATACCAGGCTTAGCAATATTCTCAATCAATGTGAATGGCTTAAATTGCCCTCTAAAGGGCACAGGCTGGCTGACTAGATACAAAAACTCAAGCCAGATATGTGCTGCATACAAGAATCCCATCTTACCCTAAAAGACAAATATAGACTCAGGGTGAAGGGATGGTCATCTATATTCCAGGCAAATGGAAAGCAAAAAAAAAAGCAGGTGTTGCCATTTTATTCGCAGATACAATAGGCTTTAACCAAAAAAAGTAAGCAAGGATAAGGATGGTCATTTTACATTTGTTAAGGGTAATACTCAATACAATGAGATTTCAATCATCAATATTTATGCACCCAACCAGAATGCAACTTAATTTATAAGAGATACTCTGGTAGGCATGAGCAACTTGATTTTTCCCATTTCCATCATTGTCAGAAATTTTAATACTACTTTGGCAGTGCTGGACAGATCCTCCAACAAGAAGCTTAGCAAAGAAATTTAGATTTAAACTTAACCATTCACCACTTGGATTTAACGAACATCTACGGAACTTTTCATCCTAACAAAACTGAATACACATTTTTCTCGTCAGCCCATGGAACACACTCTGAAATTGACCACATCTTAGGTCACAAGTCTAACCTCAGAAAATTTAAAAGAATAGAAATTATTCCTTGCATCTTCTCAGACCATCATGGAATAAAAGTTGAACTCAGTAACAACAGGAA
>NW_003852660.1:695181-701137 GCF_000181295.1 Otolemur garnettii | reverse complement strand
GGGAGGAGAGGGGGGAGGATGAGTGGAGGGAGGGTGATTGGTGGGTTCATGCCTGTGGTTCAACCTATAAGGGTACATGTGAATCTCTCTAAATGTAGAATATAATTGTCTTAATACAATAACTAAGAAAAAGACATGAAGGCTATGTTAACCAATTGGATGAAAGTATTTCAAATTGCATACAGAAACCATACACTATATCCCATGATAATATTAATGTACATAGCTATGATTTAATTAAAAAGAAAGGCACTTGCACTCAAATGTTTATAGCAGCACAATTCACAATTGCAAAGATGTGGTACAATCCAAGTGCTCAGCAATATATGAATGGATTAATAAAATGTGGTATGTGTATACCATGGAGTACTACATAGCTATAAAAAATGTTGAATTAATATCTTTTGTAACAACCTTGATGGAGCTGGAGATCATTCTTCTAAATAAGGTATCACAAGGATGGAAAAACAAACATTTACCTGTACTCAATACTAAATTCAAACTAGTCAATTAACACTTATGTGCACATATGGAAGTAAAAGTCAGTGGAAATTTAGTAGAGGAGAGAAGAAGAAGGGTAGGGCAAACTCATACCTAATAGGTGCAATGCACATATACTGGGCAAAGGGCATACTTATAACATTGACTTGACTTAAATGTATGAATGAAATTATGTAACCGAAATGTGTCTATCCTGTGTCATTTTCTTTTAATTTCTACACTAAATTAAAAGAAAATGAAATCTGTATTCTTACTCTCAATTATTCCTCTTATACTTCATATGCTGGTCAATGGTTTCCATGCATCGAATTCATCTGGGCTTCACTCACGTGGGCCTCTTCTCAGCCTTTTATTCCCCCATTCTAATCTATGGAATTGATCAGAAAAGTATGTAGCTGTTATTGGTTCAACCCTTCATTTCCAAATTTACTGCCTTTGACTTCCAGAACTTTATCTTTCATTTGTTCTATTATGATGATTTATTAGATGATTTTCTTGGCTTTGAGCTCACATTTTTTCAAACTATCCTCAGGCAGTAAAAGCACTGAGTATTGAAATGCAATTAAAGTGGAATTAAATACAATCAAAGTAGATCATGCCTCTTCTTTGTATTAAAATTTTTAACACTTCCTTATAGCCCATAGGATAAAATCCAAGCTTCTCAAAGTGGCCCATAGTGCTTCCCATGATGTGGCTATCACTCATGTATCCAGCCTTATTTTCCATGCCCATCCTCGCTATACCCTGAAGCATATCAACCTATTGATAGCTCCAGAAATGCCCATGATGTTCTGGGCCTCCATGGCTTTGTACATGCTGTTATTTCTGGAATTCTCTACCTTCCTTTTATCTGCGTGGGGAGCTCTTCATTATTCATCTGTGTAGGCTACCATCTCTTCTTTCTGCTACCATTGCCTTTGGCAATTTCTCTAACTCTGTTAGGGAATTTCACATTGTGATGCACTTGTTTACATATTTTCTCCCTACCAAACTGCGATCAGGGGCAATATCTTATTCATGTTTGTACTTTTGATATCTAGGTAGTGTCTGGTACATGCTGAATGAATGAGTAAACATTTTCTAGTACATGTATATATACTTGAAATATGCATGTGAAAAAATACACACACACACACACACACATACATATATAATCATTAGGAGTAACAATATCTGCCTGAATAGGTTTTTAATGCAGATGAAAACACCCTATTCTGGAAATGCCACAAAGGACATTTATTAGTAAGAAAGAGGTGAGTGCTTCCCAAGCAAAGCCAGCAAAGAAGAAGACATAGAAGAAGCAGTGCCAGAAAATAAATCAATGTTGAACAATCTGGCAGAAGGAATTTGATTATTCAAAACAGCTTTTTTCTTCTTTTACAACATAGATCTTTCTATGATACAAACCCTAAAGCTAAAGGAAATAGTGGAAGAAGGATTGGTATCACATAGCAACATTTGTAGAGAAATGAAATCACAGAGAAAAGTCAGGCAGAAATCGCTATGTATCTCTGTAAAGTTATGCTAAGGGTCCCTGCCTTGTCTGCTTCCCCTTCCCCTGACTTTCCCACTTCCATCTCTGCCACAGCAAGACCAGCCCCTCCTTCCTCATCTGCCTCCATCTACTCAACATGAAGACAACAAGAAGGATGACCTCTCTGATGATTCACTTCCACTAATAGACAGTAAATATATTTTCTCTTCCTTATGATTTTCTTAACAATTTCTTTGTTGTAAGAATACAGCATATACCACATATACCAGATAAAAACTTTAATTGATTGTTTATGGTATTGGTAGGGTATTGTTAGGAAAGCCTTACTTTGGTACAGCAGGCTATTCACAGTAAAGTTTCTGGGAACCCAAAAGTTACATGCAGATATTTGACTGTGCTGATTTCCTTATTGATTGAGGGTCAACTTTTTTTGTTTTTAAAAAGTAGACCAACTAAGTGTTTTAGTAATTGTGATACTTTTATTACACAACATCTATAGAAATATTTTCAACATATTTTGATCTTTAATAGAGCTGATCTAATCTTTGACCTTCATTCCCATACACTGTTTTAAGCCACATGTTAGTGCTGTTAGTAATGATAGAATTAAGATATCACAATATACTAGCTGTCTTGACAAAAAATTATTCTACTTTCATAATAATTATAATGAAGCAACAAGAGAAATGAATTGTTTCTCTTTATAGACTGGACAACAGCAGTTAACCTTGGCCTGAGATGGACTTGTTTGTTCTGCAAACGTAAAGCAGATAGGAACATGTTTCCTTAGGGACTAGGCAAGCAATGTGCTTTAGGCCAGCAAAGGCACTATGTTCTCTATATTCCTGGAACAACAGTGGTATGATAAATAGGATTATAATAAATTAAAAAGAGAAAATAAATACTAAATAAAATAAACAGGGGTATTGAAATGTGATGATTCCAAACAGGATAATTTCTGAGCAATAGAAATTTGTTTCTTGCAGTTTTGTGGTGGGGAAGGCTGAAATCAAAACAGTAACTTTCCTGAAGATTAAGTGTCTGATGAGGGCCTGTTCTTTAGAGATGGAATTGTCCTTACATGTCAGGAGGGGTGTTAGAGGCAAAAAGCTCCCTCTCACCTCTTATATGAGGTCAGCAGATCCACTGATGACTGCAAAGCCCTCCTGAAGGCTCCACCTGTTAATACTAACATATTGGGATTCACATTTCAACAGTGACATTTGTAGGAAGATGCCAACCTCTAGACCACAAAGGAGGAAGTAGAGGCCTCTGCTGATGACCAGGTATAAGTGGAATGGTCTGACCATTTACAAGAAAGGCTGGCTCAATCCACAGCTGGAGTTATAAGCCCTGGAGCATAACCACACTGGCACTGTATTGACTTTAAAGACTATGACTTAGCTTACAAGTGTGATCTTAAGGAACTGTTATTTCAGAATCTTCCAAGGACACAGTCATCAGATATTGCTGGACTTGTTTGGCTAGTTTTCATCATGTGTAGGGATAGCATTTGTTATGCTTGACTCCAAATTTTTAGAATGGTATCATTTTGTATTATACGGTGGCCATAAAGTTTGTGTTCAATTCTAAATTGCACACTATTTTAAATAGCACATGAACTGTGTGGCTACCTTATGTGTTGACTTGTAAATAAAACCTCCTGTCACTTTTAAAATCATATTTAAAAAACATAAAATTTATATAGTGCTTTATAAAAATATAGAGAAGAGTTGAAATAATCACACACGGTAGCTTAGAAATATGTCTTAACTGCTTTTTGACACTATATCTGGTAGAATAACTTCATTAATTGTAATGACTTTTTATTTGCTTACATAATTTTTGAATACAGCAAAAGGAGACATAATAGCTCTTCCATCTAAATAGCTATCAAACTTCCTAATTGAAATTTAAATATAACTTGAAGTGAAATGATCATTTAAATCATTTTAATTCTCTCAGTAAAATCCCTTCGACTTGTACACACAATGCTGAGGATGATGACACACTAGTGGACAATATTACAAATGCTAAACAACTGTGCTTCCTTCTGGATAATTAAATATTTATTTCATTTATTCCAAGTGCAAAAACATATTGAGGCTGTACTACATGGGTACTACAATAGTAAACAAAACAAAACAGTTGGCCTTATACAATTTAAGTCTAATTCGAAGGGGATAGCAAATAACAAAACAAGTCAGATTAAGTCAGGTGGTGCTGGGTATCTCAAAGGCATAAGAGAAAGCGAATGTGGGATTGTTGCTATTTTATATCAGTTTATCTCTCTTATAAGGTGACATTTTTTTTTATTAAGTCATAACTGTATACATTAATGCATTTATGTGGTACAATGTGCTGATTTTTTAATTAAATCATAGCTGCATATATTAATGCAATCATGGGGTACAACATGCTGATTTTATATACAATGTGAAATACTTTCATCCAATCAGCTAAATAGCCTTCATGGCATTTTCTTAGTTACTGTGTTAAGACATTCATATTCTACATTTAGTAAATTTCACATGTACCCTTGTAAGATGCACCATAGGTGTGGTTCTACCAATTACCCTCCCTCCAACCATCCTCCCCCCTCCCCTCCCCTCCCTTTCCCCTTTCCCCATATTCTTGGGCTATATAGCTTTCATATGAAAGCTATAACTTGGTTTCATAGTACACCAAAGTATATTGGATGTTTTTTGTTCCATTCTTGAGATACTTTGCTAAGAAGAATCTTCTAGCTCCATCCATGTAAACACGAAAGAGGTAAAATCTCCATCTCTTTTTAAGGCTGCATAATATTCCATGGTATACATATACCACAATTTGTTATATACAATTTGGAATGCTTTCATTAAACTGGCTTGAACACAATCTGAAGAATGTCAGGGTAGAAGCAAAGAAAGGTCTGGAACACAGTGTCTCATTTAGTTGGGGCATAACAAGAAGATCACTATGAATACTTTGGAGGAATATTGCAGCATTTTTGAAGAAAGCAACATTAGAGAGTTATTTCAGGGAGAGAGCATGTATTGTCATGACTAAAGCTGGTATTACCTCAGTTTTTACTCTGTGTGAGAGGGAAAGCATCAGAAAACATTGAGCAGAGGGGATGTCCTCTAGATTGAGCAATAAAACACAGAATACCCACTTAAACTTGAACTTCAGATAAACAGAAAATAGTTTTAAAATAAGTATATCTCAAATAGTACATGGGTCATACTCATGGTAAAACATTATTCATTGTCCAAAATTCAAATAAACAAATTATTTTGTATTTTAAAGAAATTCTCTCACTTTTGTGTATTAAGTTAACTTTATAGGAGGGCAGAAGTAGGAATGGGTTGAATCTCTTGGAATAGATTCAAATATAATTTCTCTTATTAATCTGAGTATGTTCTATAAAACCAGTTTTTAATATGGTATAGGCATATGGGAAGATGGATGAATCTGAGTACTTTCACTAAATATCTACCTCATTCAACTGTCTTCATAAATCAATATAGCATCTTTAAAGTGGTCATGATTTATTTCATCAAGAAAACAATTGGTGTTTTACATAAATAGATATTTATTTTGAAAAATAATCAGAAGTAGACCAAATATGTTTGGATATAGAATGGAATTTTTCTAATGAGAAAATTAGAATATTGCATCTAGTAACACTACACATTATTTCTCAAGCATACAGGATGCATCTACAAATATTGATCATATACTGAACCCCTGCAAAATTGTTAAAAACCTTCAGAAATGAAAAAGATAAAAGAACAAGTTTTGGACTCAGTGTAATTATACTCCAAGTCACTGTCAAACTTAAATAAAATATCCTCTTTATGTTTACATATTAGAAAACAAAAGAGTTGGGTGGCGCCTGTGGCTCAAAGGAGTAGGGCACTGACCCCATATACCAGAGGTGGCGGATTTAAACCCAGCCCTGACCAAAAAAAAAAA
>NW_003852660.1:691157-694811 GCF_000181295.1 Otolemur garnettii | reverse complement strand
CATAAAAGTCAAGGTCATGATGGTTTTAATTTTTATTCTACCAAACAAAAAGGGGAAATATTTCTAATGTTGTGGAATTTCTTACAGAGACAGAAAAACGAAGTTCAGTTCATTTTATGAAGCTAGGAAAACCTGGACACCAAAATATGATAAAGACAGTACGAGAAAAGAAAATTACTAGTCGTTTTCACATAGAAAGCTAGACACAACAATTCTCATTTAAAAAAATTGCATACCAAACTCAGAAATATGTAAAAAGAAAGATACAGCCGGAACACACTTGATTTATTTCAAGAATATAGTTTATCCTCAATTAAAAATACATAAGTGTAAGTTAATAACTCATATGATTAAAGAATAAAACAATGTGATTATCTAGAAACAGAAATAACAATTACAAAATTCAGCATTTCTTCTACATAAAAAGAATAAAAATCATGTGCTCTTTTAGCATAGGAGGTGTGGAAGAGAACTTCTTTAGCCTGACAAAGGCTATTTAAAAACAAAGCACAACCATAAAAAAAATACAACAGTAGATCATTTTGCTTTTTCCTTAAAGAATGTAAACAATCTAAAAACAAACAGACTGAAATAACCTTCTGAAGTCTCCTATCACACAGTTACTTATCTACCAGCATCTGGACCTTGTATTAATACTTTATCTTTTCTTCTGTAGATGTATTATCTCTGCTTTTATCTATTATAGATTTTCCCATCCACTTTTGCCTTTAGGGATATGACTTGAGAAATTCTCCTCACTATTTGATCAAAATCTCTTTTTCTTTTTTCTGGATCATTCCTATCAGCATAAATACTTCATCCTACATGAAAAAGAAAACAAAACAATCTATAAACCCCATTTGTCCTTTAATAGCGACAACCATCAATTTGCCGAGTAATAGAGTGTGAAATTCAGAAGGTTTTTACTACATTTTTTATCTTAGGCTCTGGGCACAAGTCTTTCCTTAACTTTGATATTTGCCAGGCTAGCGAGGTTAACAAAATAGTTACCACAAGTCACAGGCTCACTGTGTTGTGCTCTGCTGACTATGGCTTCATCTATGTCATTTATTCTACTCGATTGTGAGCCGTCTCCTCTGCTACGAGTCTAAGGCGCAGGAAACACAATTGTTTAACAGTAGAACTATGTCACAGCATCAAAGAATGATTTTTAAAAGGCCTTTTTACTTGTTGTCTTTACTTTGTGTGTCTTACGTCTATCAGTAAGCAGACTTTGGAATATTTTAGCCACTGTCACAACTAATTTAGCACAAATTATTTATGTCTATGTATCATCAGACGTTCTGGGTTAGAATCAGAAAATTTAAAGAGAGTTTTGAACATATCAAATTATTTTGTGTGCCATGACAAAATTATAGTTTTCATATTTAGACATTGGCTGAAACTGGATGAAATGAGTAAAGTATAGCAGTGAAAATGAAGGTATTTTTGATACATGTGTGCTAGACTAGATTCTATGTATTACTTAAATTTGAGGGCTGTCTGCGTTTGAATTGGAACTAAACTTAGTTATAGGAAACCAAGTAATTTCTTCTAAAATACGACTCTTCAAAATCTTGTTTATAATTCTTTTATGATATCAAATTTGCAGTCCACTCCCCCTCTTTTCATTCTTATCCTTTCTTTCTTTTGCTCTAGCCCAGGCATCCTGGTTTGTATGGAGTTCTTTGTTTAACCTTTCTTACTGGCTGCTTTCAGGTTGGTTCTGCTAACGTGAATGTCTTAGACTGAATTCCCTGAAAATCTACTTTGAAATGAAGAGTTGTTTGCAGGTTAAGGAAGAGTTATGTAGGCAGTACTGGCACAGAGAGGAGTTGATATGTGTTTACCTCTGAAGCCTCAGTCATCTCAAGGGGAGTTCTGGAGCTTTCTTTGATGCTCCTTCAGAATTGTTCCAATTTGAGGCAAGGGCCAGACCTTTGTAGCCCTAATCTAGCTAGTCACTGATTGTGCATAGTTCACTGTCAGATAAACTCCTTGGGTGAGAGATTTCCTACAGCCAAAGATATTTACCAGAGAGCCTTTTAGTTGTGAGCCGTCAGCAACTCACTATTTCAAGCAGTGGGGAATGGGTGCCAAAATTTTAAAGAGATAATCTAGGAAGAGCACTACAGAATACAGATCAGGGAGCGGAAGAAGAGACAGATTTCTCTGTCACCACTCAGACTTCTGGGGATGGCTGTCTTCCAGCACAACCACAGCTCAGATAAACAACCCTTTCTTCTTAGCTCCACCCTTCCCTGGGCTACTTGACCCCTGCAGGACAACTATTGACTTCTACTGTTCCTATTCCCTCAAGGCTTCAGCATTTCTTGATTGTTAGTTTCATTATAATGTTTGCCTACTTCTGTAAACGTTGTCTTGATTAGCTTCTTAAACGCATGCGTTTGATTCTGTTACCTGCTGAAAAACTCACTACTGCAATGGCTGAGCTTTAAGACTGGATATACGCCAGTAATGGCAAATATGTGAAATATTTTAGTTTTATAAAATGTGAAATTACTTACATTTCTTTTATCAAAGAAGACATTTTAAACAGAGAAATGATATTAATTGCCAGCTTTTAAGTAACATTCAATTGACTGATAAAATCATTTGAAAGGGAACATTAAATAGAGCAAGAAATCAGTGATTCTTTTTACATCTTCTGGAGGCTGACAAGTATTCTTAACTCAGTTTTTGCAAGAGGAGTCTTTTTATTGTGACATGGTAGTTCCAGAGGCTTCTCATCTCCCTAGGAATAAAAGCCCGAGTCTGTGCTCTGCATGGGGGTCCACAGGGCAGTCTGTGTACAGTCTTTGCCACATTGTATTTCTGACATTATTCACTATCATGAATGCCTTTCTTCTCTCCAGTAGGGTCATGTTAGCCTAGTTTACCCTTAGCTGACCAACCACCCCCAAATTCAGAGCCATTCATATTGTGGCTTCTACCTTGACTGCTGCTCCCACAAATAGCTTTGTGGCTTGATCTTTTACTTTTGTAAGTCTTCTATCAAAGACCTTCTCTGATTACCTATGCAAAATCCTACCTCAGTGTCCCCTACTCTACAACAGGTCCCAAATTCCCAATCTGATATTTCCTTACGAAACTTTAACCACTGAAATCTTGCAGTTCTATTTATTTGTTCATTGTTCATTTCTCCTATGGGATACAAGCTTTGTGAGAGCAGGTTCTTTGACTGTGTTAGGGCCTATCCAACAGTCCTGTACCACTACCTGGCATATGGTGGTAAGCTGATAAATACACATTGATTAAATTAGATGAGTGCATGAAAGTGTGGTGAAGAATTATGTTAAGATAAACCTAAGAGAGATTTAATATTTCTCTATGATGTCTAAAAAGAATATACTTTACAGTGTAAGACTGTCTTTCTTGATGGGCTCCAAACTTGATAGGAACAGAATTTTTTCAAAATGGTAGCTTGCATAAGATGTATTTTATTGGGTCAGCTGGAGGAAGACAAAAAAAAAAAAAGAATCAATACAAAGAGAAATACATTTGAAAGAGGAAGGCATCCTCACAGGAGAGACCAAAACATTGTTTGTTTTAAATTAAATGTATTTATAATCCTTTTAATTACCTCATTATCAAGCTCCAGTACAATGTACCTAAATAATTTTCTGGGTTCTC
>NW_003852660.1:679302-691004 GCF_000181295.1 Otolemur garnettii | reverse complement strand
GGTCTGTCATTACCCTGAATGATTTGCCCATAAGGCTCATTTTCCTCTCAGGACCCATATTACTATGGAGTTTGGGCTACTATACGATATGCCTCAGACTATGTAGCTTAAAAAAAACTTAAAAGTATTTTTTTTCAACAACTCTAGAAGTTAGAAAACCAAGATCAAGGTGCACCAGGTTGGTTTCTGGTGAGATCTTTCCTTTTAGATTGCAGAGAGCTGCCTTCTCAATGTGTCCTCACATAACCTTTTCTCTCTCATCATTACCTCTGTTCCCCCTTTTCTATCTCTCTGTTCCCCCAGAAATAGATATGTAGATGCACATTCATATTTAAATAGACAACAGTCAGGTTCAAGATTTTACTCTAGAATTCCATGGGCACATGAAAAAGGAGGTGTACCTGTTTATTTGTGAATATTACTGATGGTTTTACAGGCTTTCTAGTCCAGTATGGATGGAGAACATCTAAGTATATGTTTTCTAATTTTGTATAGTACCATTAACCCACCAAAAATATTATAAACATTAGGCTCTTGGCCACATGAATGGATTACTTTTTAGTCACTGTAATCATACTTCAATAGAAAATCATGATTTCCTTTCCTTCCCCTCCACCCTGTCCAGCCCTTTCACCTTGCCTTCCTTTATAAGGGCATTTATCTCATTGATCAGGGTGTTATCCTCATTACCTGATCACAACCCTAAGGCTTCACCTTCTAATATCATCACACTAGTGACTAGGTCTCAAGATATAAATTTTGGGAGAACTAAAACATTCAGACCCTAGAAAAGATATATTTAAAAAAACTACACTCTGTGACATTTCATTTTTCTTACATAATATGTTTTCTGTTTTGGATGAAAGATCCATGCTGAAGCATATGTTGAAAGACTCAAAAATGTAGGATTTTTCTCCAAAACATTTTATAAGAAAAGAAAATGCTAAGGGTAGAATAAAGAACAGAGAATGATTCAGAGCAGGACTGGGAGGGGTCTTGGGCTGGAAGGCCACAGAAATAATTTCAAACCCTATCTCTGTTCCTTTTACAATGTTTACATTTCAGAATAAAAAAGCAAAACAAACAAACAAAAGGCTCAGTGATGAGAATGTGCTTGGCATGGTTCAGAAATAGGAGGTTGACAGCAGAACAGAAACTAAAGAGATGGTGGAGAAAATAATATAACTTCGTATACTAGGATTTTCCTAAGGTTTCTTAAGTGACTGGCTCTCAGTTTTCAGCTGTGTTGAAAGACATATTCCAGTATTAGAAGATTGAGCTTTGATAATGTTACGTCTGATCTCTTTATTCCACTTAAGTGACAGATTATGACAGCTATGTCATAGTCTTTAGGAAGCATTTAGCACAGGATCTTAAAGTAGCATTTAACCTTTATCTCTATATCTTTAAGACTTTCAGTTCTCTGGAGTGAGAGTTTCTGAAGAGTATGTCTTTAGCTTATTTATTTCTATTTTCCTAAGGTATATATTTTTTGAATGAAGAAACTAGTAAAAAATGCACAATGTAGGAGGAAAACAATGTTTTTTAGACATCATACTCCTCTTATGATTTAGTTCATACTTTGAACAGATCTGTTTTAATTTCTTAAGTTCATGAAATGTTCATTTCTCATAGTCTCTTCAGAAGTTTTCTATTCTAGCTCCTCTTTTAAATAATCTTATTTTCAGAAATCACACTCAATTAATGTACTTATTACCCAACCTATGATCTTTTTGTATAATTACATTTCTCAAGCACGTTTCTTTGTTTCTTTGAGGCCAAGCAAGGTCAGTATTCATTTTCTCCATCTGACTAGAAATATCTGACTCGATCTTTACTGCATCTGAGAAATCTGTCAAGTTGATATCTATTTTCTTGTGTTTCCAGAAAGATATCTTGCTATGGTATTTTTCTAAAATTTTTCAGAGCAAAAGGCTCTTTTACATCCATTCTCAACTGTCAGCTGGTATTCTGTCTTTACTAGGGAGCCCCCACAGAACTTGTCTGCATATGTGAGTCACTATGAAAGTTTTGAGACAGACTTTATTATGGCCTATTATTTCATTTCCAAGAATCATAGTTGACAGCATCCTTTCTGATTCACCCATGCAAATTTCAATTTGTTCAGCTTATTGGTGTTTCTGGGAGGGCTTCATTTATTTCCATCCATGTGGATTTTAAACTTCTTGATTTTTGTGTATCTTAAAACTTTCATAATAACCTGTTCCCTAAATTACCCCAACACCAGTTGGTGGCCAGTGATATGTATCTTTTCTCAGATAAATCTGGCTCTTTTAACAATCAACCACTGAAGTGAAAGACAACCCATGGATTTAGAAGGGAAAGAAAATCATTGTGCAATGATTCTGAGTTGAGAGCAATTGCCTTCTTTTTGTGAAACACATAAAAGGCAGGCTGAGAAGAGGAGAGGATGGTAGAAAGTGAAATCAGGCAAGTAGGCAGCATTAAAGGTAGACCTATCAGCTAGAATCTGGTAAGAATAGCTTTAACATTATAAAATATGCAATTGATCTGTGAAATTCAATCTCAGGAAGTTTGTGAAGATATTTTTTCCTATAAGTCACAAAGTAGAGATACAAAACTGCCTATAATTCACATAAGCCAAGGGAAATCTACAGATTATACACAATCTATATACTTCATCTATACCATTAATTGGTGGCCTGTAATTAATCTATGGGTAATTGTTCAAGAGAACCAATGTTACAGCAACAATCCCTTTACATTAGGTCTTCATCATGTATACCTTTTGTAGAAAAGCATTATATGCATGTTAGACAAATCATTTTTCTATTATAAAGATTACACATGCTGCTAATTACAACAAATAAGTATAATCCACCGACTGTTATAGATAGTAGAATATTAACTTCTAGAATATTGCCTAATAAATCCAGGTGTTAAGCCCTATTCTAAATGAATAAAATCTAAAAATCTTACCTCATAGTTACTAAAGAAATACAAAGCTGAATATTATATATTGACCTATTCTCTAAAAAGGAGTAAATGTAAGACGTTAAAAAAACCTTTATGATTATTGCATTTATTTATTGAATTATAGTTTAAATGAATTCCTTTAATTTGAACTTTACTTAGGGATTTTTGCCTTACGAATGCTTTTTTTTTTGAGACAGAGTCTCAATTTGTCCCCCTTGGTATAGTACTGTGGCATCATAGCTCACAGCAACCTCAAACTCTTGGACTCAAACGATTATCTTGCCTTAGCCTTACAAGTAGCTGGGACTACAGGTGTACACCACAACACCTGGTTATTTTTCAAGATGAGTTCTCTGTCTCAGGCTGGTCTCCAGCCCGAGAGCTCAAGCAATACAGCCATCTTGGCCTCCCAAGTGCTAGGATTACAGGTGTGAGCCACCACACCCAGCTGCCTTACTAATTCTTATCAATATATTGTAAAGTTTGCTGTATGTAATTTTATATATTTTTTAACCCCAGACATGAATAAATTGGATATATTCCAGCACAACAATAGTTATAGATTTTAACACCTTTTTGGCAGTGTTGGCTAGATCCTCCAAGAATAAGCAAATTAATCTTAGACTTAAACCTGACCCTTGAACAAATGGACTTAAGAGACATCTACAGAACATTTGATCCTAACAAATTAAATACACATTCTTCTCATTCTTCCCATGGAACACCCTCCAAGATTGATCACATTGTAGGTCACAAGTCAAACTTTAGCAAATTTAAAAGAATAAAAATTATCCCTTGTCTTTTCTCAGACCATTATGGGATTAAAGTTAAACTCAACAAAAACAGGAATCTTTATACTCCTACATGGACATGGAAACAAAATAATCTTATGCTGAACGACAGTGGGGTATATAGATGAGATTAAGAAGGAAATTACCAAATTTTTGGAAAAAAATGATAATGAAGACAAGAATTATCAGAACCTGTGAGATACTGCAAAGGCAGTTCTATGAGGGAAATTGCAAGCCTTCCTCAAGAGAACAG
Source organism: Otolemur garnettii (assembly GCF_000181295.1). Lineage (NCBI taxonomy): Eukaryota > Metazoa > Chordata > Mammalia > Primates > Galagidae > Otolemur > Otolemur garnettii. Next base: position 687,002 of record NW_003852660.1, on the reverse strand, counting down.
AAAGAGAGGAAGTTAACAACTTAATGAGACATCTCAAGCAACTGGAAAAAGAAGAACATTCCAACCCCAAACCCTGAGAAAGAAAACAAATAACTGAAATTAGAAAAGAATTAAATGAAATTTAAAACAAAAAATCATTCAAAAGATCAATGAATCAAAACTTTTTTTTGAAAAGATTAACAAAATTGATAAACCTTTGGCTAACCTAACCAGAAACAGAAAAGTAAAATCCCTAATATCATCAATCAAAAATGACAAAGGTGAAATAACAACAGATACCTCAGAAAAAAAAAAAAAACTTAATGAATACTACAAAATACTATATTCTCAGAAATATGAAAATCTGAAGGAAACAGACCAGTAGTGGAAGCACTGCTAGTTTTTTTGGTTAGAAAAAAACTGGAAATGTTGAATAGGCCTATTTTAAGTACTGACATAGCATCAACTATATGAAATTTCCCAAAAAAGAAAAGTCTGTGACAAGATGGCTTCACATCAGATTCTACTAAACTTTTAAAGAGGAACTAGTACTTATATTACACTACCTTTCCCCAAACACAAAAAAATAAGGAATACTTCCTAACACATTCTATGAAGCAAAAATAACAGTGATCCCCAAACCAGGAAAAGACCCAAGGAGAAAGGACAAATATGGACCAATATCTTTAATGAATATAGATGCAAAAATATTCAATAAGATCCTGGTAAACAGACTCCAGCAACACATCAAACAAATTATACATCATAACCAAGTAGGTTTTATCCCAGAGTCTGAAGTTTGGTTCAATATACATAAATCTATAAATATAATACATCACATAAACAAAATAAAAAACAAAGAGCATATGATTCTCTCAATTGATGCAGAAAAAGCTTTTGATAATATCCAGCATCCTTTCATGATCAGAATACTTAATAGGTATAGAAAGGACATTTCTTAAACTGATAGAGTCCATCTACAGCAAACCCATAGCCAATATCGTATTGAATGAAGTAAAATTGAAAACATTTCCACTCAGATCAGGAACCAGGCAAGGTTGCCCATTGTCTCCACTACTTTTTAACATTGTAATGGAAGTCTTAGACATCACAATCAGGCAAGAGAAGGCAATCAAGGGGATCCAAATAGGACCAGAGGAGATCAAACTGTCACTCTTTGCAGATGATATGATTATATATCTGGAAAACCCCATGGAATCAACTACACAACTCCTAGAAGTGATCAAGGAATACAGCAGCATCTCAGATTACAAAATCAACACTCAAAAATCTGTAGCCTCTATACATACCAACAATAGTCGAGGGGAAAAAACAGTCAAGGACTCTATTCCTTTTACAGTAGTGCCAAAGAAGATGAAATATATGGTAATTTACTTAAGAAAGGATGTGAAAGATCTCTGTAAAGATAACTATGAAATTCTGGGAAAAGAAATAGCTGAAGATGTTAACAAACATCTTGTTAAAATGTCCATACTACCCAAAGCAATAGAGAAATTTAATTCAATTCCTAAGAAAGCACCACTGTCATACTTTATTACTATTATTATTATTTTTTAGAGAGACAGAGTTTCATTTTATTGCCCACAGTAGAGTGCCCTGGCATCACACACCTCACAGCAACGTCCAACTCCTGGGCTTAGGTGATTCTCTTGCTTCATCCTCCCATGTAGCTAGGACTACAGGTGCCCGCCACAACACCTGGCTACTTTTTTGTTGCAGTTTGGCCAGGACTGGGTTTAAATCTGCTGCCCTCAGTATATGGGGTTGGTGCCCTGCCCACTGAGCCACAGACATTGCCTGCACTGTCATACTTTAAAGACCTGGAAAATATAGTAGTACTTTGTTTTATATGGAATCAGAATGAACCTCGAATAGCCAAGGCATTACTCAAAAATAAAAACAAATCAGAAGGAATAAAGCTACCAGACTTCAAGCTATACTATACATTTATAGTGATCAAAACAGCATGGTACTAGCACAAAAATAGACAGGTAGATGTATGGAACAGAATAGAGAACCAAGAGATGAACCCAGGCACTTATCATCATTGGATCTTTGATAAGCCCATCAAAAACATAAATTGGGGTAAAGATTCCCTACTTAACAATGGTGCTGGGTGAGTTGGCTGGCAACTTGTAGAAGACTGAAACTGGACCCACATCTTTCACCATTAACAGAAATTGACTCTTACTGGATAAAATATTTAAACTTAAGACATAAAACCATAAAGATACTACAAAAGAGTTCAGGAGAAATATTTGAAAAAATTGGACTATGAGAATACTTTATTAGGAGGACCCTCCAGGCAATTGAAGCAACACCAGAAATACATTAGTGGGATCTGATCAAACTAAAAAGCTTCTGGACAGCCAAGAACATAGTAAATAAAGCAAGCAGACAGCCCTCAGAATGGGAGAGGATATTTGCAGGTTATGCTGACAAAGGTTTGAGAACCTGAATCCACAGAGAACTCAAACTTATTAATAAGAAAAAAACAAAGAGACTTGAACAGAAGCTTCTCTCTAGAAGATAGGCATATTGCCTACAGACACATGTAAAAATGCTCACCATTTTTAATCATCAGAGAAGTGCAAATCAAAACCACTTTGAGATGTCATCTAACTCCAGTAGGAGTAACCACATAACAAAATCTCAAAAGTACAGATTTTGGCATGGATGAGGAGAGAAGGGAACACTTGTGTACTGCTGGTTGGAATGCAAGCTAATATGTTCCTTTTGAGAAGGAGTATGGAGAACACTTAGTGAACTAAAAGTAGACCTGTCATTTGATCCTGCAGTTCCTCTACTAGGTATATATCCAAAGACCAAAATCACTTTACAACAAATATATTTGCACCAGATTGTTTTCTGCAGCTCAATTCATAATTGTCAAGTCATGGAAAAAGATCAAGTGCCCATCAACCTACGAATGGATTAATAAGTGTTGGTATATGTATACCATGGAATATTATGCAGCCTTAAAAAGGATGGAGACTTTACCTCTTTTATGTTTACATGGATGGAGCTGGAACATATTCTTAGTAAAGTATCTCAAGAATGGAAGAAAATGTTTCCAATGTACTTAGTACTATTATGAAACCAATTTATAATCACCCATACTTTCTTATGAAAGATAAAACACAACTATTGCCTAGGATGAAGGAAGGAAGAGGAGGGATGAGGAAGGAAGGACAAGGCTGGATGGAGGGAGGATAAATACTGATACCCCACCAACGGTGCATATTGCAAAAGTATATTGCATTTGCAAGTATATGTCAAATCTATTAAGTGTAGAGTATAAATGTCTTAACACAATAATTAAGTAAATGAGGTAAAGGCTATGTTAACCAGTTTGATGTAAGCATTCCATATATATATAAAATCAACACATTGTAACCCATAAATGCAGAAAAAAACAATAAAAATAAATAAATAGGACCTGATTAAGTTATAATGTTACTGCACAGCTAAGAGCACAGTCAACAAAACAGAGATGATTTTCAGAATAGGAGAAGGTATTTTCATGCCATAAATCTAACAAATATAATATCCAGAATCTACAAAGAATTCATGTAAATCAGCAAGAAAAGAGCAGACAGTACCATTAAAAACTGGGCAAGAGATATGAACTGAATCTCCTCTCATAAGGATAAACAAACACAAGAAAAAATGCTCACCCTCTCTAATTATCAAAACAACAAATCAAGACCACTTTGAGATATCACCTAACCCCAGTAAGAATGGCCCACATCTCAATGTCTCAAAGCAACAGATGCTGGTATGGATGTGGAGAGAAGGGAACATCCATGCACTTTTTGGAACTGCAAACTAGTATACTCTTTATGGAAAGAAATATGGAGATTATTCAAAAATAAGAAGTAACTCTTCATTTGATACTGGAATTTCATTACTAGGTATCTTCCTCAAAGAAAAGAAAAGTCATTTTACCATAAGGACATTAGCATTCAAATGTTTATAGTAGCTCAATTCACAATCACAAAGATGTGGAAACAACCCAAGTGTCCTTCAACTCATAAATGAATTAGTAAACTATGACTATATATATATATGTAATATATATATATAAAATATATAAATTGTGATTTTGTTATATGTTATATATATTATAGTAATGAATAGAATGAATTAGTAAACTGTGATTATATATATTATATATATAAACTGTGATTGTATATATAATATGTATACATGGAATACTATTCAGTCATAAAAAGATGGAGATATTGCATCTTTTGTAACAACTGGAAGGATTTGAGAACATTCTTCCAAGTGAACTATCACAAAAATGGAAAAATAATCACCACATATGTATTCAATACTAAGTTGAAACTACTAAATAGGGCGGCACCTGTGGCTCTGTGAGCAGGGCACCAGCCTCATATACCCAGGGTGGCAAGTTCAAGCCTGGCCCCATCCAAACTGCAACAAAAAATAGCCAGGCATTATGGTGGGCCCTGTGGTCCCAGCTACTTGGGAGGCTGAGGCAAGAGAATCGCTTAAGCCTAGGAGCTGGAGGTTTGTGAGCTGTGAGCTGTGATGCCACAGAACTCTATCAAGGGTGACAATGTGAGACTCTGTCTCTAAAAAAAAAAAAAAAAAGAAAGAAAAGAAAAGAAAAAAGAAACTACTAAATTAATAACCAAACACATGCTCACATGAGAGAAAAACTTGATTAAAACAAGACAGGGTGGGGCTCGGCATCTGTGGCTCAAGTGGCTAAGGTGCCAGCCACGTACACCTGAGCTGGCGGGTTTGAATCCAGCCCAGGCCCACCAAACAATAATGACAGCTGCAACCAATAAATAGCCAGGCATTGTGGCAGGCACCTGTAATCCCAGCTACTTGGTAGGTGAAGGCAGGAGACTTGCTTGAGCCCAGGAGTTGGAGGTTGCTGTGAGCTGTGATGCCACAGCATTCTACCCAGAGCGACAGCTTCAGGCTCTGTCTCAGAAAAAAAGATAAAATAAAATAAAACAAGATGGGGGGAGGGAAGAGGGAGTTCATTAATTTCCCACTCAATGGGTCTAATTCGTGGGAATATGGTGCATACACTTTCTGTGTAGAAGATACAACTACAGCTCAGACTTTAACTTACAAATGCAGACCTAATCATATGTACCTTTATAGTAATCTGAAATGTAAAAAAGAAAAGAAAAGAAATGAACCGGATGATTCCCTTCTAATTACATGAGTACCTAAAAGCAGAAAACCTTTCTCAGCTTCACTGTGATAGATTAGAGAGACGACATTAGAAGGACTTGACATTATTGGCTTTGGAGATAGAAGAAGGGATCTCTGAGCCAAGAAATGCGAGTGTCCTCTAATAGCTGGCAAAATCTTCTCCTCCAGTCTCCCCAGAAGGGACTACAGTTCTGCCAACACCTTGAATTTAGGATACTAAGGTTCCAGTTAGATTTCAGGCCTATAGAATTCTAAGATAACTTTATGTTGTTTTCTACTACTAAATTTGTGGTAATTTGTTACAGCACCAATAAAAATAAAAAGCTAATACACATGTCTTCTTATGGTTAAAAAAAATGAGACTGCGGCTTTGGGGTTGAGAGAAAAACATGTTGAAACTCAAGAAGGTGGGAGAGGTAGGAGAAGTGCAGTAAACTCTCACCTATCAGGTACATTGTGGAACACCTCCTGGGTGAAGGGCTCAACTACAACTTGAACTTTACCTAACAAATGCAAACAATGCAACCTAGCTGTATGTACCCTTATATTAATCTGAAATTCTTAAAAAAAAAAAAAAAATGAGACTACCCTAACTCAACAACAACAATATAATGATAGAAGAATTTTCCTCCATTTCATTACAGTTCTAACATAGTTTTATCAAAAATTAAAAAAAGAAAAAATACAAAGAAGGAAGAACTAACTTTTGATACGTTTATTAAACTGTTGAGCCAAAATATTTTTTAAAAGGAAACCTCAACTTCTTTGTTTTATCACCATAAACATTATGGTATACCTGGCCAAACGCATGTAAAACAAAGGGCATATCAGAACGTTATGGTTCAGTTAGGAGGTTACAGCAGAGACTTATTGTTTGGAGGAAAAAAAGGCACAAAAAGACTTAGATTTGTTGATATTTGTCTTTCACTAATGTCATTTTAAATGTGAAATTGAAGGACAGAGGCTATTTGATGTTATCCTCTATTATTTATACTTAAAGTGCATTATTAAGATAACAAATCTAATGTTCACTATGACTAGAAAGCCTCTTGTTAAAATCAATAAATATGGCCTTGAACTTTTGTGGCAAGTAAAAAATAAATTTCCAATTATTTTGTCTGAATAGTTATTTTAAATGTCTTACAAAAACTTCTTTGGGGGCAATATTTTTAACATCTAAAGCCAGTTGCTTTTTCTGACAGTAACTAACATTATGCCTATCATTGTACTTATTAGGTAGAATGTACACTATCCTGGTGGCAGCCCCTGACTTCAGCATTATACAATTAATCCATGTAATGAAAAACTCTTGTAACCCCTAAATCTTTTGAAATTAAAAAAAAATTTTATTATTCTTTAAGCTTCCTGAATGCAAATTTTTACTCAGAGAAAATAATGCAAATATTCATATACATGAACCATACACAAAGCAATATGTAATTTTGTAATTACATGATATTTGATGTAATAAATGTAATTTACCAAAAAGTTAATGTAAGACCATAATTACCCACCCATATTCACCATCAACAAAACTACCATTAACATATACATGAAAGGTTAAACTCTCACACTTTGCCAATGATCCGATCTTAAGAGAATGCCACAGACTCAACCGCAAGACTCCTGGAAGTGATTAAAATATACAGTAATGTCTTGGAATATAAAACCAACATCCACAAATCAGTAACTTTTGTATATCCCCATAACAAGCAAACTGAGAAGCTAATCAAGGTAAGGTGACCAGATGTCCTGCTTTTGGTGGGACAGTCCTGGTTTTTAATAATTTGTCCCATGTCCCTCAGTGTTTTTAAAAAGTCCCGATTTTTGGAAAGAATGCACGACAAGCTAGGGAGCGGCAGGAGAATGGGAAAAGAATATACGGTTTTCGGCTGCCATGTGGCTATTTCACCCAGATATGAGTTTCATATTATTTTTGTTAATTTCCTAATGTTAAACTTTAATAATAATAAATAATTGTTGAGAACTGATTATTGAGAACTGCTTATCAAAGTTTGCATTGTTGATCAGTTGTTAGAATTCAACCACCATTGTTTGGACTTAATGAACAATGGCATTTTTTGGCATTGGCAAGGACGAAAACATTTTGTAACTGTCTCTCAGACAATACACATCACAGTGCGTGCTAGTGCTAATTAAGCAAGTGATGTCAACAAATCAACTATTCAGATAATTTAGGTAAGTAATTTATTTATTTATTTCATGAATTTAGCAGACAGTATGATTTATATTTTATAGTGGCGGCAAAAAGTCTAGTGCTGGCCTTGAAAGTGACACTTACAACTTACGAGGTATCATTATTAAAAAAATATGTTGATAAGGAAAAGGTTGAATCTTGGGCACCAGCAAAAATCACAATAGAGAACAAATGGTTAGAAATATTTCATCATTTTGAAATAAACCATGTTCCATACAATAATGCACTAAAAATTGTGGGATATGCGCTGTCCTTACTATGAACTAATGCTGCAACTGAA